>NW_020185336.1:9851652-9913137 GCF_003031525.2 Neophocaena asiaeorientalis asiaeorientalis | reverse complement strand
GAAGGGAAAGAGGTGGGGAAGTAAGAAATGTACCCATGCAGGAAACACCTGTTGAACATTTACTATACACCAGTCTTTGTTCCATGATAGACAGTGTCCCTGCTCTCAAGTAAATGTAAACAAGTACATGAACAAATAACTGTGTAAGGAAGTTATTCAAATAGTAATAATTCACACATTAAAAAGTGTTATAGAGAAAATAATACAGACAACACATAGAAAATGTAACAGGTCTGTGGCAAATAAAAGATGAAGTGGTCAGGGACGGCTGCATTGATAAAGGCCCATTTGAGCAAAAATCTGGATGGTGAGGAGAAAACCAGAGAAGGGAAAAGGAATTTCAGCACAGAGAATGCAAAGGCCTTGAAGGAAAAGGAAGACAACCAGTATGACTGGCACATGTTCAGTACAAGCAGATATGTGGGAACTGAGTTCAGAGATATAGACCAGGACCAGTTCACATAGGGTTACATGGGCCATAGCATAAAGTTTGGATTTATTAAAAGTACAACGAAATGATTATTGGAGGGCTTATATCAGGTAACATAACTTGATTTGTGTTTAGAAATGTCACTTTCACTCCCACGTAAAGAATGAATTGTAGGGGACAAGAGTAAATCAGAGAGACCAGTTAAGAAATGTTACAGTAATCCAAATGACAGATTACAGTGGTGTGCATTAGCTGCAGAGATAAAGTTCAGTGAGTTTAGCATATACTTAGGAGACAAAACAACAGAAACCTACTCTTATGTGGAATGTGAGAAAGAAATCAAACAAGATTCCAAGATTTTGGACTTGAGCAATCAGGACAGATGGTAAAACAACTTATTAAGATTGAATGACAAGAGGAGGGGCAGGTGTTAAACCTATAGGAGTCGAGAATTTAGTTTTTATCATATTAATATTAATAACATAACTAACACTCATGTAACACTTAATGTGTTTTAAGCTCATGTATATTAACTCATTTAATCTTCATAACATCCTATTACATAGATAGCTGTTGCATAGCCAAGTGAAACCTTAAAGAAGCAAGCTGAGGAGAGAGATCAGGGAGTTAGTTATTTTCATATCAACAATATATTTTATATAGATAGTTTTTAAAGCTATGGAACTAAGTAAGACTCTTTAGTGTTCTGGTTATCTATTGACACAAAACAGCAACCAATATATACAGTCAGGAACTCTGTGGTTTGATCATTCAGACAAGGCACAATGGAAATGGCTTGTTCTCCTCCAGAATGTCTGGGAATGACTGTGACGAGGAAAACGTCAAAAGAGCCCTTCACTTACCTATTTGGCACCTGGTCTGGTCAACTAGAAGAATTTACTTAGGATCTGGACTGAAATGCATATGTATGACCTCTGCATATGGCTTGTACTTCTTATGGCAAGGTGACACAGCAAAGAGAGTAACACCTGAGAGAGAGCTTTCAAAGAAAATGAGACAGAAGCTGCCTATTTTCACACAGTGTGACCTCCATCACACTCTGTTGGTCAAAGCAGTCATGAACCCACCCAAATTCAAGAGGCTGGTACTTGGACCCTACCTATCAATGAGGAAAGGGAATGTTAAAGAATTTGTGGACTTTTAAAAAAAATTCCACACCTAGAATGTATAGAAAAGGGAGACAGGACTGAGCATTGGAGAACTCCAATATTTAGAATATTCAAAGCAGCAGCCATCAAAGATAACTACATGCATATATATGTACCCAAACACATAGAAAAAATATTCAAAACACAGAGTAGTAAAGTCTGAGGATAGATACAATTGAGGAAAAAGGTAAAGGGGAATATTTCACTTATGGTTTTGATAACTTCTGTAGAGCTTGAAGCATTTTGAAAGAAAATGTACTAATATTTTACTTGAATATTTTTTTTCAAATAAGTGCTCAATAAATTATAAGATCATCATAACATGTTTGTTAACTTAAATGTATTTGTTCCTTATTCTGTCACTTGAAGTATGCAATTTTTAAAAACACGGATGTCAACAGTTACAGATAAAATTCAGAATATTTTTCAAGAAAGTTGAATGCTTAGGTTTTTTAATGTAAAAAAAATAAATTTCAAACATTCTCCACAATTCTGATCCCCAGCATTGGGTGTTCAGACTCAGTGGAGAAGAAAAAGGAGAACAGACAGAGATTACATTACAGTTTTCCCTTTCCATTATCAGCTAAGGTCCGATAATTATATGTACACTCCATTCCTAAAATGAAGAATAGGAAAAATTAAACAATATTTTAATGGAGTATGAAAAGGGTTATAACTATAATCTTAGCTGAATAAAAATCTTGATATTTTATGGCTTTCCAGCTTTATTTGACTCTTAAAAGAGAATTCTTATTCCCAGATAGAGAGAGAGAGAGAGAGATATTTATAGCACTTTGTTCTAAAGAATTGCATTCATCCCAAAGCAAATTGGAATAGGAAACATATGTTTGCTCATAAAACCTATAGCAGCCACTAAAATGTAATCAATGTTTCTCTAAAAAGACTGAATATTCATTCACAGTTCACCAAGCCTCTCCCAGGGTAACACAGTCAAATTGATCTATTCCTAAGACCTTTACCACAGGTAGTTTTATCTGAGAAAAAAAGGAGGAAAAACGTTTCTTCACTCCAATTGTCCATTCTTGGGCAATGCTTAGCACCAGACTGCTCTGTCTTCTTCCTCAACCATTGACAAATGCTTTGAAAAAGTATTATTGTAATCTGTGAAATCAGAAGACAACAGACCAATGATGCCCTTTCATACAACACCTCTTGAAATTTCTAATCAAAATTTCATATCTGGAGCAGCTTGGATCTGACAGAGAGCCCCAACATGAAATGCCAATGTTTATTCATTCACACCCTCCTAACTTTCAAGGAAGACACTGGCTTTGTCCTCATGCAGTGAAGAGTGTGCTCTTACATTTTCAGACAGTCTATAACAAAGTTCCACGTCAGAAATTAAGGTCTTGGTAGAGAGACTGAGGTCTACAAAAAGAGGAAAACAGAACAGACATAAATGTACATAAAATGGATTGAATGTTGGCTAAAGGGAAGATGAGGGTATGGTCATAAATAAAATCTTTTCATGGTGGCAAAATGTAACTGGAGAGATATTATTGGATCAGTGTGATAATTCCACTTATTTATTAACTATTAAGGTAAATTTGGCAATAGAATAGAAAGTAAAATATCTGGTTCTCTAAATATAATTATATTGAAAGAATGGAGAATAAAATTGAAATTCTATTCCCTAAAGAAGAAAACAACATTGAATTGTTTGATAGATGTCTTATAAATAAATACAAATTAACAGGCCTTCATGTTGAAGTGTTAATCTGTATGGGTTTTTTAAAATATATTGTACCCCCTCACTATTATAAAGAGGAGCAAGTAGGTAAACTGAAAAGGGAAGGGAAAGTAAAAGTGAAGAGTCCATGAAGTGAAAATGGAAAGAAGAATCTTTTTCCACGAAAACCAGGAAATTATGGATTCAGCACTTAGCTGTCATTGCTTGTGGCCCCCTTGCTCCTCTGACATATCACCCATAGTTGGGTTGTCAGATAAAATACAGGTTACCAGTTACACTTGAATTTCAGGTAAATGAATAATAAAATTTAGTATAAGTATGTTCCATGCAATATTTATAGAATATAGTTATACTAACATTTATTTGTTATTTACCTGAAATTCAACTTTAATTGGGTTTTCTCATTGTTGTTGTTTTTTGGATCCTGCAACAGTAACCTATAGACAAGCTGCCATCCAACAGTTCTAGACATTGGTAAACTCTCTAGGGGAAGAATGGTACACTTGGGTACGTTATTGGGGGAAAAAATTAAAAACCTTGACTATGATGAAAGTGGAATCAAATAGAACCAATTATGATTATTAAATTAGATTTTTGTGTGAATGTCCTTTGAATTTTATCCTCTTTAAAGAATCTTGCTCCCTGCTTTACTTTTCTTGCCCTGTTCATTGTGAATATGATAATTTATATTAAATAAAGTTTTGCTGTAGCTAACATCATAGTGCATTTCTTAGTCTTGCAGATATTTTTGTGTTTTGCTTTCTTTTTATAGAAAAAATTATTTTAGATCACTTTAAACATATCAGAGCAACTTTAGTCAACTTAAACCTAAACTAAGTTCCTCAAAGTTTCTATGAATGCAAGGTAATTTAAAAAAATAAAGGCATATGATATTGTCAGGAGAGACAGGAAATTTAGCATCTGTCTCTCCTGTGAGGTAGCATTGTATCTTTGAATAAGTCTGAGACTTTTTTGGGCCTCTGTTTACTCACATATCAGAAAACAATGTTGACATTACTAAGTAGATTATATTAAAAGTATTTTCTAAGTCTTAAGATTTTAAAATTACAAAAATGAGAAATGTAATACCTACATGGTAGATTGAAACTTTTATAAACTTGATATTTTTTTCTTTGTTGCAATCCTCCATTCTTTCATTTATACTTACAAGGTCTATGCAACCTGAAATGTATGGCATAGTCCAACTCTAAAATTCAGGCCCAGGGCTTGCATTTCCAACAGTATGACTGACTAGCTATTATGAAAACTCCCCTGCTATGAAAAACTTATTTAAACATATATAAAATATAATATAAGGCCTTCCTTTTGTGTGCATAGCTGAGCTCCTGAAACAATGAGTTATCTCCAAAGGCAGAAATTGGAGGAAAATTGAAAACCTGAAATGGAAGTGAATACAAGACTTAGCTGTCCTGGTTGTGGGTGTGAATTGAGGGGCAGTGTTTGGTTGTTGTGAACGTTGGTAACCAAGGAGTTGGGATTTAATGGACATTAAGGAACAAATTATAAAATCCTGGATACATGTGAGCTGAAGAGTTGGAATTGAGACTCCACAGAAAGCCAAAATTCTTGAAAGGATACATCCTCAATGTATAAATACTTTCTGTCAAAGAGAGATGAAATAAATACTTTCTGTCAAAGAGAGATGAAAAGAAAGTCTATCTATCATGACATTGACACTTCACGCAAAATCAATTCTCATTCGAGAATTATCGATATATCTATCTATCTACATATATACACACATACTATGTATTCATGTATATACAATGTGTTTGTGTGCGTCTGTGTGTGTGTGTGTGTGTGTGTGTGTGTGTATGTATCCCAGAAAGCAAAATTAGTACTTAAGACTTAATCAAAGGACTGCCCACACCCACAGGGTGGGTCTTGGGAAGGGTATGTGTGGTCTATGTTTGAAAGGAAGAATTTGATTGATATGATAAAAAAGTAAACTCTGGCAAGAGTAGCCTATGTGTCAACCAAATAACATTCCTTTTCCTTCTGTTCACATGGTTCAACAGCATTTTCCAGCCTCATTTGCAGTCAAGTATGGCTCTGTCACAACTTTGGCCAGTGGAATCTGGTAGACATGAGTATGTAGCTACAGCATCCGTACAAAGCCTTTAAAATAGTAGGTGCTCAATAAAAAAGAATGAACACCCTCCTCTCTTTTCAGTTTCTCAATAAATACTAATTGAGTATGCTACTCTTATTCTTTGGCCTCCTGGAACTCCTCCACTTAAGGACTAACCCAAGACATCTCTCTCCAATAATATCTTATGAGCCACAATATTTCACACACCCTCACTACTATCAGAACTTCCTTTCCCCCATGTCTTCCAAGTTTTCGAAATTGACAACTGAACTGTTAAACCATTATGAGGGCATTCTTGACAGTTTCTTTTTGGCTGCAATGCCCTAATCTAAGAGATAGGCTTTGGTGAGCATCTTTCCAGTTGTGCATTAGGTTAGTGAGGATTTGCCCTTTCTGATACAATTTTTCCATAGGGCTTATCCTGTTGCCAGAAGTTGACAATAAACCATTCAGGGAATGTTTTATTAAAATCTATCACTTTAAGTATAGTCTCTAGGAACTGCATTAGCAGGCCCTTAATATCTTGATAAAAACACAATTGCAATGGGAATTGTCTAAAATACCTCTTTGTAAAGCAAAAGCTTGAGTGGTATATTGCTAGGCCAAATTTAAATTTTCTTTATCTGAGATATCTTCCAAACAGCATTAGTGTTTATCTTCCTTTTGTGTGATCCAAAATTATCTGGGAGCAATCTAAAAAGAATTCTAAAATGGTAAATATATGTGTTCTTTGAAGATAAACACTTTTTTAGACATGACCAGTTGTTTAAACACACTATTTATCATTATAATGAAAACCCTAGTCTTTTCCTAACACACAAAGCATAATTGTTTTGGCTTATGAATTTGGTTGTTACAGAGCCCTCCCCCTATCATTTTATACGGTCTTTGAACATAATCCCCCTACACTTTCATGTATATAGACTAATTAAAATAATAATATTACATTTCATTTTCCTATTTTTGTCAAAAGTGATTATCTTTAACGAACTCTTTAAATTGTTCTGCTTTTGTATCAGTGATTAATGTATTGTGCCTGGTTCTTCTTGCCTGTTAATTGTTTTATACAAGTGGATGCTAATATAAGCAATAAGGTTTTATTAATGTCCCAATCAAATATATTGAAGCATATATGTGTTAAATACACGAGTGCTAAATAGGTGATCTTTCTTAAAAGAACATTAGGTTTTGAACATTGATCCATATTTATTAATTAATGTCTCTTTCAAAGCTTTTCTGCAGGATGATTAAAAATTGTTTATATTTTATCATATAAAATGGTATATCTATTAAGATTTAGATTTATTCAAAAAGTATAAGTGAAACTCCACCCCTTGAAAATATAAGCTTGAATATAGAGAAATTTATAATTCAATCCATATTAAAAGTACTTTTAATAAGTACTTTACAATAACGTCTTTCTCTGCCAAGCTATAAAAATAAATTACCTAGAATTAAATAACACAAAAAAAAATTTTTTTTTTGAAACCTACAAAAGAGAGAAAAAATGCTTGTTAATTGTGATACTTCGGTGCTATCAAGGTGTAGTTTCCGTTACCAAGAAATATCTCAAAATTAGATTTGGTTCAAGCATTTGAAACTCAGAAATACCACAACAACTTTTTTAAATTTTTGAAAAAAAAGGATTAGCAGAGACAGAGTAAAATGTTGACATCAACGTAAATGTGATCATAGCAAATAATGTTCAACTCTTTCTTTCCTCAATTCTCTAATATCTGTTACACTGTAATCTTACCATAACGTTTTGCCTGCTTAATCCTCAAATTGAGCTGCCATCCATGAGTAAATTAGAACTGACCTTAGATAATCTCTGAAAATGCAGTTATTTGGTTCATTTTTACTTGTTTTTATTTAAATATGATATTTTTCACTTGAAAAAATAGGATATGAGGATAGATGGCAGCCTGGTCAAACAGTTTTCAATAATCATACGGTACAAAAGGTTCACAGCCATAATAAACAAAGAGTAAAAATCAACAGGAAAAAGACAAATCATCTGTGGTAGTTTTAAAACACTGGGTTTAAATACTTTATTTAAAAGTCTTTCCCATTACTGCCAGTGAGAGATCAGGTATATGTACCTTCCCCTAGAATTTGGGCAGTTTTTTGACTGCTTAATCGATAGAGTATGGCAGAGTAATTCTGTGCAAATTCCAAGGCTGCATCATAAAATACAATGCAGCTTCACCAGAACACTCACTCTTAGGGCTCTGACCCTCTGTGTAACCATCCACCTGTTCTGAGGACACTCTGCTATGAGGAAGCCAGGTTACGGGGAGAGAACATAAGTAGGTGTTCTGGTCAGCAGTTCTAGTCTTTGAGCATCCCAACCCAGGTGACAGACATGAGTAAATGAGTTTGTGCATGTATTAGTATTAATTGTGTATATTAACACAAGTGTGTTTTAGCTTTTATAACAAATTACCACAAACTTAGTAGCCCTTCCCAAGGGAGCTACTTAATCAGGAACACCAGGAGGTAGACAAGATAAAACTATAATTTTAAAAACATATGCAATTGATTTTAATGGGATTAAAATCCACTGACCTAATGAAACAAAGTAATTCCTCCTTGACAACATTGCTTTTTCCTCATATATACCTAAAATGAACTATTTACTCATATTCATCACAATCTTATACTCATCTAACCAATTACAAGGTTCAATTGTAATCATATCCTGGGATATAATTTCATCTTTACTCTTCCTGAAAATTCCACCCCTTTGCATTCTCATTGCCTTCATTCCAGGGCCCCACTCAATATTTTTAGACTATTGTAATAGCCATCTAATCACCTCTAGTTCTCATTTCCTTCTATCCAGACTTCACCAATCACTCAGAGGGATCTTCTTAAAAAACTGAATATCTCTTGTTACTTTTCTGATTAAATCATTTCAGTAGCTTTCCATAAAGTAAATGCCCGTAAACACCAATTCCTTCAGAACCTCTATAGGACGCACCCACCCGACTCATCCTAACCCCACGTTCTCACCCTTCATTTACCTAAATCATCATTCAGGTCTTAACTTAAATGTTACATCCTTTCCTTAACACTCCCCCACACATGCACACATGCCCCTAAATTAGGCCTTCTTGTTAGCTTTCATCAGAATCATTGCTCATCCTTTTTATAGCCATCATCACATCTCCAATTACGTGCTTTCTCACATATACTATAAAATCCTAAAGAGCTTGGACCATACCTGTCTTCAGTGTACATGAGAATTCAGTATTTCATGAATAAATAAGTGAATAAATTAAAAAATTGATGAGAGGTATTTATTTCCAGTTACCAGATGTTTTGTTTTGTTTTGTTTAAAAACAACTTAAAAATTACAGAATGCCAAGCTAAATATTTTGATTTTACTTTTTAACAAAAAGTATCTCGTGTTCTCTCTGCAGATGCTTAGAAGCTTCAGATGAAAATGTTAATTATTATAAAACATATTTTTATACTGGAATAAAACCACAGTCATACACTCATGGGTAGTGTGTTAGTCATGGAGTGGGCAGGAAACAGATGGCACATCCCAGAGGAAAGTTCAAGAAAGGGATCTTTACCAAGGTGTGAGTGGGTGTAGGGCAGCAGTCCCCAAACTTTTTGGCACCAGGGACCGGTTTTGTGAAAGACAATTTTTCCATGGACAGAGGGGGTGTTGGGGATCATTCAGGCAGTAATGCAAGCGATGGGGAGCATCAGATGAAGCTTTGCTCACCTGCCATTCACCTTCTGCTGTGCGGCCCAGTATCAGTCCCTGGCCAGAGAGTTGGGGACCTCTGGTGTAGGGCAACCTCGATGCAGTTATGACTAGTTAACATTAAGCTCACCACCATCACTCTTCCCTCCTTCTCCAATCTCCTACTGGGTTTCAATCAGTGGAATCATACTGGAAGCCAAAAAGCAAGGAGTTTTGTATCTCAGGTCAGTCTCCCAGGACACAGAAGAGGGTGGAGAGAGTGGACGGTGTGTCTCCAGGGCAAACCAAGAATATGCAGCTCAGGGAAAAAAAGGGCATGCCTCCATGCATAACTCAGGCTTTTTATCAGCTTCAGGTCTTTACCAGAACTACTAGCAAGCATTATAACACTTCGGTAAAAAGAGGCTAATACATTTTTTTCCCCCCAAATGCAACAATAACATAAAGTACTAACTATAGTAATTCTCAAGGATGGCAATTTCTCTCTCTGTTAGGCAGACAGCAAAGATGGAAACAGGCATAGGGTAACCGTAAATACAAATTTTCATAGGATGGTCCCAATATAAGCCTGTTGTCCCATCCCTATTAATAGTACCTTCTTTAACTCTAAAGTGTCCTAGTCTGAATATCAAATTATACTACTATACTATTACTATCAAACTATATAAAGCAGAAGTCTTAGAAATAAAAAGAGGAATGGGCAGAAACAAAATTACAGTAGTAATCTTTGATTGACATTGTGAACTACCTAAATTAAAACCTAGAGTGTTTAAAAAATGTAAATTAAAAAGGTAAATTCTGACTTGGAACCAAGATGGCGGAGTAGAAGGACATGCTCTCACTCCATCTTGTGAGAACACCAGAATCACAACTAGCTGCTGGACAATCAACGACAGGAAGACACTGGAACTCTCCAAAAAAGATACCCCACATCCAAACACAAGGAGAAGGCACGATGAGACAGTAGGAGGGGTGCAATCACAGTAAAATCAAATCCCATAACCGCTGGGTGGGTGACTCACAGACTGGAGAACACTTATACCACAGAAGTCCACCCACTGGAGTGAAGGTGCTGAGCCCCACGTCAGGCTTCCCAACCTGGAGGAGGAATTCCTAGAGAATCAGACTTTGAAGGCTACTGGGATTTGACTGCAGGACTTCAACAGGACTGGGAGAAACAGAGACTCCACTCTTAGAGGGCACACACCAAGTAGTGTGCGCATCGGGGCCCAGGGGAAGGAGCAGTGGCCCCATAAGAGACTACCTGCTACTGTTGGAGGGTCTCCTGCAGAGGCGGGGGGTGTCTGTGGCTCACCATGGGGACAAGGACACTGGCAGCAGGAGTTCTGGGAAGTACTCCTTGGCGTGAGGCCTCCCAGAGTCTGCCTTTAGCCCCACCAAAGAGCCCAGGTAGGCGCCACTGTTGGGTTGCCTCAGGCCAAACAACCAACAGGGAGGGAACGCAGCCCCACCCATCAGCAGTCAAGGGGATTAAAGTTTGACTTAGCTCCACCCACCAGAGCAACAGTCAGCTCTACCCATCACCAGTCCCTCCCATCAGGAAACTTACACAAGCCTCTTAGATAGCCTCATCCACCAGAGGGCAGACAGCAGAAGCAAGAAGAACTACAATCCTGCCGCCTGTGGAACAAAAACCACATTCACAGAAAGATAGACAAGATGAAAAGGCAGAGGGCTATACACAAGACAATGGTAATAGGAACATACATATCAATAATTACCTTAAACGTGAATGGATTAAATGCTCCAACCAAAAGACACAGGCTTGCTGAATGGATACAAAAACACGACCCATATATATGCTGTCTACAAGAGACCCACTTCAGACCTAGGGACACATTCAGACTGCAAGTGAGGGGATGGAAAAAGATATTCCATGCAAACGTAAATCAAAAGAAAGCTGGAATACCAATACTCATAACAGATAAAATAGACTTTAAAATAAAGAATGTTATAAGAGACAAGGAAGGACACTACATAATGATCAGGGGATCAATACAAGAAGAAGATATAACAATTATATATGCAACCAACATAGGAGCACGGAGCACCTCAATACATAAGGCAACGGCTAACAGCTATTAAAGAGGAAATCGACAGTAACACAATAATAGTGGGGGACTTTAACACCTCACTTACACCAATGGACAGATCATCCAAAATGAAAATAAATAAGGAAACAGAAGCTTTAAATGACACAATAGACCAGATAGATTTAATTGACATTTATAGGACATTCCATCCAAAAACAGCAGATTACACTTTCTTCTCAAGGGCGCACGGAACATTCTCCAAGATAGAATCTTGGGTCACAAATGAAGCCTCAGTAAATTTAAGAAAATTGAAATCATATCAAGCATCTTTTCTGACCACAACTCTATGAGATTAGAAATTAATTACAGGGAAAAAAACATAAAAAACACAAATACACGGAGGCTAAAAAATACGTTACTAAATAACCAAGAGATCACTGAAGAAATCTAAGAGGAAATCAAAAAATACCTAGAGACAAATGACAATGAAAACACAATGATCCAAAACCTATGGGATGCAGCAAAAGCAGTTCTAAGAGGGAAGTTTATAGCTATACAAGCCTACCTCAAGAAACAAGAAAAATCTGAAAGAAACAATCTAAACTTATACCTGAAGGAACTAGAGAAAGAAGAACAAACAAAACCCAAAGTTAGCAAAAGGAAAGAAATCATAAAGATCATGAAAAGACAACACTCAGAATGGGAGAAAATATTTGCAAACAAAGCAACTGACAAAGGATTAATCTCCAAAGTATATAAACAACTCATGCAGCTCAGTAATAAAAAAACAAACAACCTAATCCAAAAATGGGCAGAAGACCTAAATAGACATTTCTCCAAAGAAGACATACAGATGTCCAAGAAGCACATGAAAAGCTGCTCAACATCACTAATTATTAGAGAAATGCAAATCAAAACTACAATGAGGTATCACGTCACACCAGTTAGAATGGGCATCATCAGAAAATCTACAAACAACAAGTGTTGGAGAGGGTGCGGAGAAAAGGGAACCCTCTTGCACTGTTGGTGGGAATGTAAATTGATGCAGCCACTATGGAGAACAGTATGGAGGTTCCTTAAAAAGCTAAAAATAGAATTACCATTATGATCCAGCAATCCTACTACTGGGCATATACCCAGAGAAAACCATAATTCAAAAAGACACATGCACCCCAATGTTCACAGCAGTATTTACAATAGCCAGGTCACGGAAACAACCTAAATGCTCATCAACAGACGAATGCATAAAGAAGATGTGGTACATATATACAATGGAATATTACTCAGCCATAAAAAGGAACAAAATTGGGTCATTTGTTGAGACGTGGATGGATCTAGAGACTGTAATACAGAGTGAAGTAAGTCAGAAAGAGAAAAACAAATATCGTATATTAACGCATATATGTGGAACCTAGAAAAATGGTACAGATGAACCAGTTTGCAGGGCAGAAATTGAGACACAGATGAAGAGAACAAACGTATGGACACCAAGTGGGGAAAGCGGCAGGGGGGTAGTGGTGGTGGTGTGATGAATTGGGTGATTGGGATTGACATGTATACACTGATGTGTATAAAACTGATGACTAATAAGAACCTGCTGTATACAAAAATAAATAAAATTCAAAAATTTTAACAATAAATTTCTCTCAGTAATAAAAAAAAAAGGTAAATTCTAGTTTTCAGTAAATTGCTCTCTATAGAGTTTACCTTCTTATAAGGATCAAAAATAAATCTTATAAAAAGCTACACAAAAGAAACAGTATATTGACAACTCAAAACATAAAGAGAATTCAGACTCTGTTCTCTTACCCACAGTGCCATGAACTAGAAACAAGTAATAAAACTTAAAATAATAACAATAATAATATTCTCCAAAACTTGGAAATAAGATTATAGTGTCAAAGGAGAAATGAAAATTAGTTAACTGATCTAAAAACTAACAAAAATAAAAATCCACACAACTCAGCCTATGGAATAAAGTCAAAATAATGTTCAATGGTAAATTTGCTGCTATATAATGTTTTTATTTCCAAAAATAGAATTAAGAAATAAATTAAAATGCAGCTCTAGAAGGTAGAAAAAAGGCAACATTAGCCCAAGGAATGCAAAGGAAAATAAAAAAGTCAAAATTTAGTGAATTTACAAAAAATAATTTATTCAACACCTCCAATTCCTGATTCTAATGAAATAAACATATTGTTGAAAATACACCAATAACAGAAAGAAAATAATGTAAAGAGTTTATTTCAAAATTATAAAAATTTTTGTTTTAAAATTTATTAAAATATGAAATATAAAAACACTTCTGTGGAGCTATGGGTGGATTTTGGGTTTGTTTTACTTTTTTGCTTTATATATTTTGCTTTCACCAAAATAACCTCATTTTACTAGTGGGTTCTTTCATTTATTTAGGAAATAGATCTTTTCATTGTTTTCTCCTATCTAAGATGAGCTTTTATTAAGTTAGCAAATCTTCCATTCCAAAACGTTAAAATGTTACAAAAACAGGAAAAATAAGATGCTTTTACTTATAAATACAGATAAGTAATGCTAAATAAAATAAGGGCAACTTAATTTAAACAGCATTATAAGTATTCACCACAACCAAATAGTATTTATGTATATTATTTAATTTAAGTAATAAATTAAGAAATTATACAAATTTTCAAAAAAACATAATTGTTTGAATAAATCTTAATAAGGAGTTTAGTAGAATATAATACCAATTCCTGATTTAAACTACAAATAAAATCTAGGTAAACCAGGACAGTTCTCATCTATATGATAAATCATTTACTATATTAATAAATATTATTGGTAAAGAGGAGATAACGTTATCTGCAGATAGTATGACTGTCTTCCGACAAATCTCAAGATAATTTTTGACAAAAACAAAATTTTGTTTTTATGAAAAACAAAGTACGTGAAGGTGGCTAGTTACAACAATGAATGTTATCATTCTGTGTGTCTCTTTACAAGTTGTTAGTTAAATAAGCTATGGATTTAATGTTCAGTTTCACCATTCAAGCAAAACACATTACTTGCACAAGGGCAAGTCAAATGTTCCCATTATGCCTTTCATCAATTTAAAGCTTGCTCTCATCTACTGTATTTACATCAAAAGGGTTCTATCTTTCATAATAGTTACCGTTGTTTGGTGCAAAAATGGTTCTCAAATTACTAAGAAAATGACAAACACCAATGATTCTTTAGGAATTGTATATATTTTATTAATTTAGCCCCAATGTCACCTCTCCTCTTAAATTAGATAGAACTGACACAGCCCCATCAATTCAGGGAGAAATCCAGTGCTCTCCCCAAGATGTCAGCAGATGCCCAGGTAATTATCCTTGTCTCTTCTGCCTTGCTCTTTGCTCCTTGCTCTTCTCTCTTCTTTCTTATTACTATCAACAAAAGCATATTTGGCTTTCCCCATCCCCAAATTTCTGTTCATTTCTGATGTTGGAGGATGCAGAAATTCTCCTACAGTCTCTTGCTTCTTCCAGCTTTCTAAATCTAACCAAAAAACGTAACTCTGTTTCTCTAAACAAACAAGCAAAGTTCCTTCCTAAGGAGAATTCTTATGTCTCTTGTTAAGTCAGTTTACCTCATTATGGTGTGTAATTACATATGCATATTTATCAATACCACCAGCTAGTAAGAGGATTTTTGCACAGAGGTTAAAAACATGTCAAATTGCTTTGGCCTGAATCCAGAATTCCCCTCTTACCAGCTGTATGACCACAAAGGAACATCCTTAAGCTTCAATTTCCTCATCTAGAAACAGAGACCACAGAAGCACCAACTTCACAGGTTACTGTGAAGACTAAATGAGATCATTAGAAAAATTTACTAAAATGCCCCATAGTAAGGCCCAACTTAACATTTTATTAATATTATTTTTACTATTTTGCTGCTTGAGCTTAGTTTTCAGTTAATGGAAACACTGTAGTTTTTATAATAATGCTGAATACTGACAAGTGCCTAAGTGTACTTTAAAAATTGATATTTTTTCTTTTATGATATCAAAAACCAATTGTAAATAATGGAATAAAATACCCCACTCACAATAGCAACAAAAATATTGACTAAGGGTAATTCTAGCAACAAAAGTGGGGTCCATGAAGGAAGACTATAGGTAAAGAACCGACCTGCCATATTTCTCCATAAGAAGACATTGACTGATGACCAATCATCTAGGTTTTCAAAGTAATTCTGATAAAAATCCAATGTTTCTTTTACTTTTTTAACTTCAGAAAATTATTCTAAATTCCATCTAGAGAATAAACACGCTAGTATAGCTAAAAACTCAACAATATTATCTCTCAGTAGAGAACGATTTACTGACCATTAGAAAGTATTTAGGTTTTTTGTGACTCACATTTAGGAAATAAAGATGCCATAGGTAAGAGCATCACCATTCCTTTTTCAGTGAGCAGAGAAGTCCTGAGTGTACTGTTGCAATACTGCTGTGGTTTGTTTGTTCTAGGATGACAATGAAGGGAAACAGGATATGAGGATTCCAGCAGTGTCCAACACAATTTCTCCACCTACCTCCTTCCCTAGGAGAGATTTTTCCCTTTTCCACCCTCTTAACAAGGATGTTAAGAGCATGAAAAAAGAAAAAAAAAGGCTTCTTGCTTGTATGACTGAAGAAATGTATTCTATTCAAATTTCAGCCCTCTTACTTTGACATCAAAAGGCATTTGTGTTTTCTAAAGCAAAAATGAAAAATGATAGGACCAGCTTTTTGCTGTTTTCTCCTACTAGACAGAGAGTTCACTCTTGAGGGCACACATATGTTTTTCTTCCTTCCAAGGATGCCATTTTATTTCTGAATAAACAAGAAGTGAATGTTTTCTGAGTGGAGAAAGACATGGCCTCAGGGCATTCTAATGCTTACCAGGTTGTTTATCTTCTAACTGGACACGTATTTATTATTTTCTGAGGCTCTACTCAATTTATGGTCTAAGTTTGAGAAAGAGAGAGGCAAAGGCAGGGGGAGGGGGGATTGGCTAAGGGAGAAGATGAAACACTTGCCTAAGGGGAAATGAGTGACAACAAGAGGAAAATGTCCTAGGTCATCAGTTCTCAAAAACCATCTTTTATTTCTACCATATATAAATCATAAAGGAAACGTGTCAAAATTATAAACAATGCGAACAAGTTTTTTTTAAGAAAAAACTTGTTCTATTCAGATAGATTATCACAAAGAAAATCTATATATCATCTACATATGAATTTTCATTTGTATATGAATAAACGGAGTTAGAAAAGAAAATTTAACCTTGATTAGTTTTCAGCCTTGGTCCTCATCCTCTTCCTTATCTCTGAATCTTGGATTATTTTAACTAAGCTTCCTTGAAAATTTCCTCTGTTACAATGTCTGACATAAGTAAGGTTACCTTGGAATAACTTTTTTTTATCCTGTCATCTGGGAAATCTATTTGCTAAACTTCTGTCCTTAAGAACTTTCCCTTCTCTTTCTACACTTTTCTATTCAGGAAATGCAATCATTCCCATTGCCTCAATTATCACACTTATAGAAATGACTCCCAGATACAACACTTAACTCCTGATCCTAGTTCCCTATTTGCAATAACAAACTCAACATTTGTACATATTTTACATCTCAATCATATTTCAGTTTCTTAACTCAAAAAAGTAGATTCATATTTTTCTCCTTTATTACTCTGAATTTTATAACTAGTTTCCAAATTTCAGTACCTTTTGCATTACGTGTCCTCCTTCCCATTCTTATTGCCACCACCCTGGTTCACACCTTTTATATTCCCTATTTTAACTGTCAGAACTTGTGTCTTATTTTTCCCTGTTCATATTTATCCATCCCACACACTGTGGTCAGATTATTCTACCCAAAGCATCACTGAGATCGTCTCTGCCAAAAGAAATCCTAAACTCCACTTTAAGGTCCATTTTAAATGTCACTTCTTCCATGGCATTTTCCTTGACATACACACTGTTTGTACTATCTCCCTCCCTTTCATACCCCATAACATTTTGTGTATGTGTGTCTTTATGTCAGTTGTCCTACCCCTATAGCTATTTATGTGAAAAAGCATGTAGAAAAAGAGAAATTAAGAACTTTTCAAAAAACCAATATGACAGAAATGAATATAGGTCTCCCATGATTATAGTTGGCATGCTTTATTTATATAAACTTTCAACAACAGTATTAATTTGATACATTTATTTTTCAACACACTTTGAATTCTGGTTCATTTTTTTGAATGTTAGGCATCAAGACTGAACTCCATTAATTATTCAAAGACTATGTCATCCAGTAAGATTCTTACCAATCTGGAAAATGACAATTTGGTACAAAACAGCTGTAAGAAGAAAGAGTGAGAGAAGACACAAAACTCAATATTTATATCCTATTACAGTTTTGTGAACTTTGAATTGAATTTCTGAAGAAAAGCAGCTCAGTTTTGCATTATCTGGAAACTGTCCAAAAGGAAACCTCAGCAGCCTGTGATTTCTAAAGGCCACACAAAAGCCCAGCTCTAATGACGAACACTAAACCTCCACTCCTTCTGTTTCTTGGCCTACTGTCACCGATGGCTTTTTAAATGATTACAAAAGTCACAATTGCACAACTCTCAGGGAAAAAAAAGTACTGCTAAAATCAAGTGTATAGCGCTCATTTATATAGATTAAAAATATCAAAATTCTTTAAAGCTATTTCTCATCCCTGTAAACATAGCATCACCTAAAAGCTAGCAGTCTAAGAAAATTGTATCATTTTTTAGCATTTTCATGGTACAAAAGTGCTCTCATATGGCTGGCAATCTGAAAGATGGATTATTTATAAAAGGAACTTCAACTGGAAGTCAGCAAATTTGGAGTCCATAATCACAATAATGACCAGCTTGCTTACCCTTATCCCTCACTTCTTTGTTTTCCTTAAAAAGAAAGAAACATGCTAATTAAAATTAAATATTCAAATTAAACACCTTACATAAGAAATATATAGGTCTGACTGGGGAACAGGAAAGGTTGAGTAGAAGGGAGAGAGTACTGATAACCAAATCTTTGTGTGCACCATATAGAAAACAGAAAATCAAGCAATGCCAAACCCAATGTCTGCAAGCTACATAATAACAGTGCTATCTCCCTTCGCTTTTTTGGAAAGAAACTGGAGTCTTCTTAGTTATTTAAATGCTTACAGGCAAACATTTTATGGCAAAGTAGGTTTTCAGCAAGAAAAATCTAAAATTATTTAGATTTTTGGAATATGAAAAAATGTGAAGTAATCTAGAATGTACCAATGCAGAAGCTCTGAAATTCTTTTGTACAGTTTATTCATTTTCCTAGTTTTTTTGAAAATCCCAACTAGTCCCAGGCAAAAATTTGAATTAATTCACCTCACTGATTAATATTTTGTATAATATTTATAATTTATAGAGTGATGAGACTTTGGGTAAATGACCCGTAAGATACCATCAGATTTAAGTCCTAGAACATTTACTTAAAGCAATAAAGTTGGAAGAATCTGAACTTCACTCCCAGTAGAATTCTTGCTTAAAAATAAATGCTTCTTCCTCTTTTTCTCTCTCTTATAAAATCTACTCTTAAAGCCACTTTGCTTTGTTAACTTTCATAGCATGTATTCTCACTACAGCCTTCAACACCTGAAAAATTAGTGGAAGAATTTGACTGATTATAGAGGCTGTTTTCCTTGTTCCATGGCTTGTTCTAAAAGGGATACTCAGCAGAACTTGCATTTTTTTCTTTCATTTTGTGCTGTCTGCATGAGTAATTACCTCCCTGATTTCTGAGATGCAATTGAGTAGCTTCCACATTAGAAAAATCTAAAGATTGATAGAGCCATCGCTCCTAAAGGATTAGTTTGCTTCTATAATTCCATGGAGTAGGTCATTCCAATAGCAAAATGCTATAAAGTTTAATTTCTCCTGTTTTTGAAAGCCAGATATTGTTACCAATTTCAGGGAAACTGGAAAGGTCCCATGGGTCTTTTAAACAGGTAATGATCTTTAAAATTCCCGAGGGGCTCTCTCCTGCCCTCATGGCATGTGTCATCCCAGAGAATGGTTTTGTGATAACCAAAGTGTAGAGTTCACTTTCTTGAAAAATAAAGCTTATGACAATTAATTTACTCATTTGTTAATTACAGTTTCTAAATATTTCTACTGGTACATTCAAAGCAAGCTGAAATCAACTGTGCAAACCCCTTAGCAGTATTTGAACTATGAAGAAGCTTATAACCTGGTTCAATGATGAAGAAGTACTTCTTCTAAAACAGGTGTCATTACTGAATGAGTTAGCCTGCCTTAGTCTGCTTGGGCTGCTGTAACAAAATGCCATAGATTAGGTGGCTTAAACAACAGAAATGTATTTGCTCACAGTCTGGAGGCTGGAATTCTGAGATCAGGATACCAACATGGTCTGGCTCTTGTGAGAATTATTTTCTGGCTTGCACATAGCTGCCTTATGACTGTGTCCTCACATGGCGGAGAGAGAGCAGTCTCTGGTGTCTCTTCCTCTTTTGTGAAGACACCAATTCTTGCAGATCAGAACTCCACCCTTATGACCTCATTAAGCCTTAGTCACCTCTTGAAAGCCCTATCTTCAGCACAGATACATGAGGGGTTAGTGCTTCAACATATAAATTTCAGTCCACAGCATAGCCCAAAGAAAATAAAGAGCCAATGAATTCTCACACATTTAGATGTTCAAAAACTACATAATTCCAAACTCATGTTATGTGTGGAATCTGTTGCACTTTAGTTCTGCCTTTTTTTCTTTTTTCTTTTTTTTTTAACTGATCAGTCTGGTGGTCCCTTGTATCAGGCAGGTATCTGGCGTGTATATTATAGAGATTGCAAAAACCATTACAAATAAAATTATTTGTAGCTAGCCAAAGAAAACAGAATCAAGTCTTGTTTACTCCCCAGTACTTTTCAAGTTAGCTTATTTATTATATTCACAAGCTTATTTAATTTGTCACAGATGTTCACGGGAAGGTTTTATAAGCATCCACTGTTAGAATATTTTTTCATAAAATCCATTTTCCAAATGTCTGAATAATGACAAAAGACCTCCTAGCAGAATATTAAGCCAGGAAATTCATCTAAACATCACAAGTGCAATCATAATTGGTATAAGCTGTAGTTGCTGTCTGATTAATTTTGGCTTAGTATAGTGTTGTTGGAATGACTACATTTGACTCAATTTTTTTTCTCTTACTTAAAAGTAAACACCAAAGCAGAGAGGGCACAGGAAGAAATGGTGGCCTCTTAAATTCTTAATGAAATCAAAAAGTTTAGATTTCAGGTTACCTTGCAAATATGTCCTGTTTTCTTCTATCAATATTGAAAAATAGACTCATACTTTCCATATATAACAGTAGAGTTTTATTTAAATATTTATTTTCAGTCTATTTATGTAGTCTGGGGTATTTGTTTTTTAAAAATTTTCTGTTATACTATTTATTCTTGGCTTTTAAAACTAGTTTTGCTCCTTAGTCGGTTTAACTGAGACGCAAGATCTTTGTAAGTTAGCTGCACATTCAGTAAATTGAAATTCAACCTCCCAAGACAAACCACAGATGCTCTACATATTTAGCACAGTGCTTCTAACCAGCTGTACTAATCTGGGCAGTAACACTGCCCTGTGGCTAAACATCTGGACAGAGCTAGAAACCAGAATAATAAATAGTTTTAGAATTCTATCAGACAGATGACTACAGGTGACATCACAAAATGTAAAAGCAAAAAAAGTAAAAATATGTATCTGTAGCCAAATATGGTACTATAACTTGAAAGACAGATCATGCAAATTTCACATTACTGCTGTCAACAAATTTGACTTAAAACATTTTCCATTTTATAACTAGCTGTCCAATCACATGTACAAAATCTTAAATTTCAAACAGAGATGAGGTTGTACAGTTATGAAAATTGCACCACATTTTGAAGAGGTGAAGGTACTAGCTCTCTTACCATTTAGTACTCGTGCCAGGAATAAAGTTAAATTCCCTAGAGAGAATCATGTCAAAAAAATGTTCCCATGCCCTAATCCTGCCCACTGCATTAAGACACCATTGGATTCACTATAAGAATCGTGAGAAAGAGTTGCTTACTTTTGAAGATTCTATCAGGGAGGCATATTGTTCTATCTGTATAGAAATTACTACGATAGTTGACATTATCTGTTTTCACTTTAACATAGGTGGAAGTTGAAAACACTTGCACCACTTGCTTTGGGTACCAGAATTCCAGGATAATCAAACAATTGTAACATCTATGCCCCCAGGGTAGATTTAGGAATTTTGATGATATGAAGGAAGAATAAAGAATATCTTGTGCCTAATGGCAGATTTCCCTTGAAACAGATAGGAAGTCAGAGACTATGGTTATCTGATAAACATATTTCTTCTAGACAGAGATTAATTGGAAAAATCTTCCTCAGTTTCAGATCAGAAACTAGGAACAACCAAGTAGATATAACACTCAAATAATGTGAGCCTAAAATTGACCTAACTCATGCACAGAATTATTGAAAACTTTAGTTTGATTCTGCAGGAAGACCAAACATTCAGAAAACTGTTTTTTTTCCCCTCCATGCCAACTCATAACTCACTAATTAAAATCTCTAGGTGATCTGAGAAAAAAATATTACTAAACATTTTTTTTAGATTTGTCATTCCATGATTAGGCATAAACATTTATACTTCAGAGTTCTTTTTCATCCTTTCAATGTTATTTCAAATATATATAGAAAGTAACTGAGCATTTTAAAAGCCTTCTTATAGATATAAACATCCATGGAGGACAATATTGTTCTTTAAGCTATTACACCAGAATTTGTTTTCCTACCTTAACTTTACAGAAGATTTTATCTCCTATATATTCATATGAAAAGGGTGTTTTCATAAAAATAAAATTTGAGCGAGGTTTGACATTTTTATTATCCTCTCCATTGCAGAATAAAGTCAAGTGTGTGCGATTAAGAGCTCACAATATCATTGTAGCTGAAATCTATATACCAGAAATTTACCATTTGATAAAGAGGGAGGGAAGACTATTAACACCAGTAGTTTCCTGATCATCATTTTCACAGTAACAAAAAAGTAAATACTTTCTTAAAATTTGTTCAGAAAGGTATCAAATGAGGAGAAAGTATTTTCTCATTCTAATATTCAGTGTCTTGATTGAAAGACAGCCCAGGATTTGGAAAGTAAAACAGTCATAAAGAGACTTTCGAGAGATGGAGGAAGACGCTGAGTTCAGCTCCCCTCATGAACACACATCAAAACTACCATTAATTAATTTGGAATAAGAGAAAGAAGATAAGCAAAGAATTAAAGGAAGGGGGAAAAGCACAAAACATAAATTACATTTGTCTTTTACTTTGTGCCTATGTGCAACTTCAGAACAGAAATTCTAGAAATACTATTATGTTCCAAAAGCCTGTTTATAATGTCATTTATTTATGAGCCTTTAGTGACACTATTGTCAACAGTTGAAAGTGGGCAGAGTTGAAACATTATTTTTCCCCACTGGGTTTACATTTAAGAAAGTATATAAATTTAAACTTAGAAGAGAAGCCTCTGTTTGTGGTCCAGAGGCACGTGCCATGTCTGGGTCTCACTGCAGGAAAATGAGATTGCACCACAGGTCTCTTGGCCCTGGGTTTGAAGGAATGACAGCAGCTCCTGTGCCCTGTCAAACCAGCTGGCCATTTTGAGTGCTCTTCTGCATACCTCCTTGTTCCATGTTCTTCAGAAAACGGAGCTTGCTTTCTGAAGCATATCAATTGTTTCCCCGTGATCAAACTTATGATAAATGTTTCAGGACAAAAACCAGTAGCTCCTGGCAAGGTTAATATGCATCTTTCTCCTTGAAGATTTTTTTATTTTTCACATCACAGATAGGCAGTCAGTTTTGTGTGCTCTTGCCTTAGGAATTTTGACCTGTATAGATGGAGTCAAAGACAGGAGGAGATAAGAGCAAGTGTTCAAGAGTGAGAGCTTTGAGGAAGAAAGCTTGACTACAAAGTCAAGGAGAATCTCTAAGTTAGGTAAGAGGACTTGTTTGTTACCCCTGGAGTGGCAGTGACCATGTGGATATATGTAGAATAACTAAGAAGATCAGATCCTAGCCCCTGGAGTCCCAGGCTCACAGGGTCCCTATGTTCAAAGGATGACAAAATATTTGAAGAGCCTTCAGACTGAAAGGGACGTCTCTAAAGTTACCAGTATAACCCATGACTGTGACTCTTAAAGGCCTCCTGTATCTTAGTTCTAGGTTAAATTTGCAAACAATCTTGCAAGAGGGGAACCCCAGAGTCAGATTTAGGTGGGTTTTAAAAAAGTAAAGGAAAACGTTATCTTTTGCATACTGAGTTTGAGAGCTAAAAATCTGTAAAGCATTAAAGCAACATTTTCTGTAGAAATTCTGAAGGAAAACTGTGACCTTGGAAATCCAAGCAGAAATGGCAAGAGAGAAAAAGTAAGCTATAGGAATAGAATTAGAAAAAATGCCCTTGGCTAAGACAGAGTAACAAAAAGACCAGAAATTGAGAGAAGAATGACTCTTTTTGAGAAAAGTTTCAGAGAGAGCATTGTTTTGAGAGTAAATTTTTATACCTTAAATACAAATCTAACTATAGTTTCTACATGTGTAAAAGGCAGAAAACCTATTGCATTACATTATTCTTTTCAACAAAGCTGCCCATTGTAAGTGTTATCACGGAGAGTGAGAAATAGTCCGTATCTAAGAAAATGTTAAGATAGGAAGCGTAAGGTTACTTTTAAAATGAGATGTAGATATTGTAATAGATAATTTTGACAGTAAAGTATTCACTGGCCCTATATGATCAGATGTCTATTGTGTCAGAATTGTGGGAATAAAAATAGAGGGCGATATGGTCCTGTTCTTGGGTATCTCAAACAAAATCTATGAATGAACAACTTGAAAACAATACATCTATCTAAATGACAGCATATGTGGTAGATATTACAAACTAGTGCTCTAGGCATTCAGAGAAAGAGAAAACTGATATGGCAAGCAAATCTTCCCAGAAGACAGGGAAAGAACACAGAAGAAGAAATTCAGGCTGTAGAGAGATCTTGCTAAATGTATATTTTCTATTAGACTGACTTTAACAATGGATAAGTAGTGTCACTATATTCAACATCAAAGTAAAATAAAAATAGTTGAAATAGAATCATTAATAGGATTCATAATACATCATTATTTGCAAAATAAAGAAAGCTAAAAGTAATTATATTATATGTGGTTTTAGGCATCAAATGTACATTAATTAACACAGTAAATATGAAAACTTAAATTTATGAATGCCCATGGAGAGATAAAATGATCAAGTCTTAGTGTACTAAATCTCTCCTCCATTTTACTCCCAATACTTCCTGTCATTCACTAAAACACATGGTATGACTCCTCATAATATAACATAAGCAAATAAAAAACATCCCATCACCAGAGATTCTCTCAATCTCTTAAGCTTTTGCTGTGAGAAAAGAGCAATTGAACAGATTTTGCTCAGCTCATCATGAGTCTTCTAGGTAAACTCTGAGAGTTTGGTAACATGATAAAAATCCACTCCCCAGTGGGAAGTCTAGTTGACTACACTAGCTAGACATGGAGCTCAAATGATTATTAAGCATGCCTTATAAAAAGGTCCAAAGTCGTTGGAAAATTCTTTGGTTTTTTCTCACTTAAGTGGCACACAAGGAGTAAAAACCTACAAAAGCCATTGAACATAGTTCTTATTAACCAACATTAACTGCCTGCTCTGGGAATTGAGTCCTGGTTCTCAAAAGCAAATAATAAAAAGCAAATTTCATCACACAGGGATTTTTTTTTTGGTTGGGTTTATAAGTGTAGGAAGATTAAACAAAATGGCCTTAAAGGCTACAAATGTCCAACAGAGAAGCCTTGCTTCCTAGGATTCAAATCTATTGCAAGAACTACCTGTTTTTTCAGAGACAGCTTTCTTCTGATCTCTATAAACGGGCAGTTTTCCCTTACTCTCCCATTGCACACCAACCTTTCACTAGAACTCCAATTAGTTTCACTGTTTAACTAAGTGAAGAGAAATCTCCCCTGTCATTGCAGTTAAATCTCAGAAAAAGCATTCATGTTATTTTGATAATTGGTATATGTGATTTTTCAGTACTTATATGCAATATATTAAAGAAATTTAGACAACATTATAAGAAGATACATTCTGATGGAATTCCCTGTGGTGTCAGTTCACTGACATGTAATATAATAACAAATATGAAATCTAGTTGGCATTATTAGACCTCAAAAATGGACCGCTAGAATAATTGCTTATATTCTTGCTCCATTATTAACTTAGTTATCATGAGAGAGTTAATTGTTAAAGTCAACCAATTATTATGAAATAGTAAAGTGGGCTAACCCATATGATCGCCAACTTGGTTTTCTGTAATTTTCATACTCAGGAAGCAAACCTTTAAGGACCAGATTTCAGCAATCTAGTTCAAGTCTAGAAACTGGATTAATCAACATATGTGCTGAGATGCAATTTCTTTTCATTTTTCCTTCCTAGTTCTTTGTTTTGTTTACCATCTAATTACCAATTCTGATAGTTAACAGAAATTAACTAATAAAATTTTAGGCATAAGCAATTAGAAATTTATAAAATAAAAAACAGAGTAACTCTACTGAGTACCTTTGAACACATACCTTCATCTTGTTCACCCTAGCAAGACCTCCTGTAAGTTCTAAGTCTCACTACAGAAAAATGCTTCATATTTTCACAGCCATCAAGTTATCCATATTGACCTGAAAGTAAATTGCTTTATTATGCTCATAAAAATCCTAACAAAGAAAGCTGTCAGTAGTTATATCAGGGATTTCAAACTCAAATGCATACTCAGGCCAGAAAGTTAATTAAAATGAGTAAAGTTTTCCAGGGGTAGACCATCATTATACTGGACAAATATGACATCCATCTAAAAGAAGCAGACACCACTCAGCAATAGCTTATTGTTTCCGGAAAGGCATTGAGCCCAGACCAGCTAAATCGCTTGACGTTCCAAGGGAAACCAGTATTGTAGATTTTTTTGGGAAAAAAACAAAAAAACCCTCATGATTTTAAAATTTTGGCATCAATTTAAACATTTTTAAAACACTATGAAAGTCAAAATAAATACATCTGCTGCCTGGATTAGCCCACTTTGGACCTCTAAATTAAATAACAATGCACTTCAGCTGGAAAAAGGTCATATTTGACTCTTAAATGCCATTATAGACTATTATCATTCCTATCCTTTTTCCTTTTAGAAAGCTGTCATATCCTTTTTTATTTTATGTATCTTTTCACCATTTAATTCACAATGAAACATAAGTGAATTAGAGTTAAGAAGGATAATGGTAGGGAATGCTCATATGCACAGTAGTAAGAGTGGTTAAATGCTTTTTAGCCGAATTATCTTCTATTACTTTAGATTTTTCCACTCTGACCCTAAAGTAAACCCTCAAGGGAAGTATAGATTCCTACTGTCTCTTGTTAACTGAGCAGAACTAAAACTCAGTGTTCCATCCATACAACTAAGGAAGGCAATTCAAAACCACTAGCATATCTCAATAAAACTGGAAACAAACAAACAAAAAACAAAACAAACAAATACATACATACATACCCCAGGATATCAGTTGGAAAACTTTTGAATTCTTATCTCTACTATCATTCAGAACCTATATATGGACATTTACAAATCTGATCTACGGTTCTAGTGTGTAAGATGCCCAGATATCAATCCAGCTTTCTAAGCAGCCCTTTCTACTGTCTGACAAGACAATAGGTGGTGGGACAGCAAGCCCCTTAATAAATGCTCAGGATTTTGATTACAAAAATAATGATATTTTCCTGATAAGAAAGGGTCAAACACAGCAGAAGAATTAATTGTTTTATTATAATGGAAGAATTAATAAATAATTTGGGTCACATTGTGATTTCTCCATTAGACATATGATCAAACTGATTCACTTAAGAAAAACCTTTTATCTTTGGCTGGGGAGTCATGGGAATCATGGCATTACCAAGAATTAAGAGACACAAGAACTGAAATCATTCACTAAGAGAAAGAGGTGAATGTGCTACTGCCAGGTCACTGCCCATTATAATTAAGAGAACGCATACAACATTCTCTATTTGTACCTGACAAAATGTAAGAACTTAATGAGGAATTACTGATTTATAAAAACAGAAAATTGCAGACTAATAGCCTTCATAAACATAGATGCAAAAATTCTTGGCAAATTCTTAACAAATTGAATTCGATAATCCATAAAAAGATTAAAATATCATGACAAAGTATAGTTTACCCCAGGAATGCAAGGTTTGTTTAACATTGGAAAATCAATGTAATGCACCATATTAACAGTAAAAAAAGAAAAAAAGAAATGACATCTCAAGAAATACAGAAAATGCATTTGATAAAGCTCAACACTCTTTCTGTTAAGAATTCTCAGTATGCAAAGGACAGAAGAAACCTTCTTCAATATGATAAAAGGCATCTATTATGATTTGATATTTATAATTGATATTATAATTTAATAATAATGGAAACAACCTAAATGCTCATCCATGGGGTACTGATTGAATACATATGCTATATTCAAAGAAGCAACTACTCCCATTTGAACGTTAGCTGGATATACTGACTAGCTTTCAAAGGATAGAATAAGGGAAGGGAAAAAATGACTGTCAAGCACTACCTTAATCAAGTAATCAAAGTTAACAACACTAGTGATAAGTCAAGTTGGTAACATGTCCCCCTGGTATGATGCAATGAGAGGGGCACCTCATCTCTGTGGTGTTCTTCCACAAAACCCATAACCTCAGTCTAATCATGAGACAAACCCAACTTGATGGACATTCCACAAAATATGTAACCAGAACATCTTGAAAGTGCCAAGGTCATGAAAAAAGGAAAAACTAAGAGACCAGATGAGACTAAAGAGACATGATAACTAAATGCAATGTAGGATTTTTCATGGGATCCTGGAACAGAAAAAGGACGTTAGTGGAAAATCTAGTAAAATTCTAGTAAAGTCTGGAATTTAGTTAACAGTAATGCACCAATGTTGGTTTCTCGGTTTTGACAAATATACTACAGTAATATAAGATTTTAACCTTAGGGGAAACTGAATGATGGGTATATGGAAACCCTGAACTATTTTTGCAACTCTTCTATAAATCTAATATTTTTTTCCAAAAAAAATTTTTTTTAATTGAGGTAGAAAAGAGTGTAATATAATAACTTTGTGAGAAAAATAAGAACATAAATATATTTTTCTTATTTAAAAAAAATGAAAAAGAAACACAGGAAAGATAAACTAGAGGTTGATGACAATAGCTTCCTATAGGAAATGGGTAGGATTAGAGTGGATGGGATATGCAGGAGAGCAAGATTTCCTGAATATATCACTTTCTATGGTTTGATTTTTGAAGCATGTAAATGTCTTACATATCTAAAATATAAAATTAAAACAAAAAGAATAAAAACATTGAATACAAACAGAAAGAGTGACCCTAAAGGTATTCTTGCTGGATCACTTTGCACTAAATCCTGAAGAAACGAAAGAATTCAGAATGTAGGGTTTCTTGCTAAACAACTGAACTGAACTCTTTAAAGGACCCGAAGTCAAGAGGAACAGAGTGAGGCAGTGTGGGGTGGGAGATAGGGTAGCTGTTCTTAGGGACACCAGAGAGACGTAACCATCAATTACAGTGTGTAAACCCTAACTGGATCCTCAATTAAAAGGAAAAAATCAGCTATATGAAACATTTTCAAGAAATGGGAAAATTTAGTATTTAGTGTGGTCTGTAGGGTGTTCTATAAGTAATGGTGATGTTCTTGGGTGTGATCATGGTGTGTTTGTCAGAAGATGTCCCTGTTCTTGGCAGATGCATGCTGAAGTTTTTAGGCATGAGGTATCATGATGGCTGAAATCTACTTCCAAATGATTTGGCAAAAGGGGATTGTATGTCTATTTATAGAGCAAGAGGGATCAGACTTGGCAAGATGTTAACAGTTGGTAAATCTAGGTGTGGGATACACTGGTGTTCATTGTACTGTTTTTTCTAACATGCCTATAGGTTTGCAATTTTTCAAATACAAATTAGACTTCAAAGAGTCAGCTAGCTGCCTTTTACCTTCTTTCCTTCTGATGAGCATTCTCCATCAGGCTAGGCACTCTGCAACTTTGTCATCTATTTTATATTCATTTTATCTATAGTTATCGGCCTATTTATATTTTCCATTTCTCTTATCAATTTTGCTAATTTGTATTCTAGGAGATCATCCATGTCATCAGTATTTTCAAATTCTTTAGCACCTCCCACATATTAAAAGTACATATAGGGAGCATTGTGTAAGTTAGGGACATCTCACCCAAAGAAGATTTCAGTTCCTTTCATATTTGTCGTTTTGTTGTTTGACTTCTCACATAAAAGCTAACTATAGAGACAGCCATAAGCAATATAGGCCAACATATTCAATTCCAGTTAGTATACTACATATGCCCCTTGACTATACCAGTACTAGTTAGCTAGGAAAAAGTACTGGTCATAACCTTTTGATGTCAATACTAGGAAAAGCGGAGTCTAATATCATTAACCATTAAATATACTAATGTATACTTATGATTTTAACCTCTCTTTTTCTTACATGTCTTCCTTTCTCACATATTGGAAAGGACAGGATACAGAGAGCCAAATCCATATACATTGGTCCCAGGTCAGTGATACTGCTGGGATGCCGGGCAGAAGCAAAGGCTAATCACACAGCAGGGGAAGATTTCCTCAAATGCAAGATGTTTTCCTAAGTACAGCATGGCATTTGGGGAGACTTTTTCTAACCATGTCTCTTTCTTCTCTTTACATTCATTCTCTATACAGTAAATATTGAAGACTTGCTATCTGAGTTATAAAGAAATTGAAAACAATATTTTTTACTTCTCTGTCTTAAAATATTAAATCCTAAAACCTTGTCAAACGTGTACTTTAATGCCAGCTCATGCTCCCATAAATAATACAAAATAAATATTCACCCAGAATTTTTAATGTCCTTGATATGATTCCCTAATAATCATCTCAAGATTATTTAAGAATTTAGAGAGCTGAATTGTAATTACAAGTAGATGTTTCTCTTGTATTTTAGCTCTTTTTAATTTTTAACAGAAGGGGATGATAATTTAAAGAGTTCTAAAGGTGTAATTGGGGAACTAAAATCTCATACTAGGGTTAGTGGCTAAGTGCATGGACTTTCTGTGCTAAACTCCTAACTCTGCTACTTCATAGCCATGTGGTGCTGGGAATGTCACTTTACCTCTTGGCCCTGATTTCCTCATCTCTAGGACAGGGTGAGCAAATACCTATAACATGGGATTATAATAAAAATAAATTGAAAGTTGGAAACAAGGTGAACTAAGCAGAAAATAAACCAATGCTGGATAAATTATAACAAACATATTGTAAAATGTATCTCCCAGGAGAAAAAAAGGAAAAAAATGTCAGAAGACAGAAACAAAAGGGAAAATGAAGCCAGAGCAATAATGCCACGTCTGGTTCTGCCATAGCTCTTTTTTCAAAATTTTTTTATCTTTATACAATTTTTAAAGGTTACTTTCCGTTTACAGTTATTACAAAATATTGACTATATTCCCCATGTTGTACAATACAACCTTGAGACTATCTTACAGCCAATAGTTTGTATCTCCCACACCACCACCCCTATACTGCTCTTCCCCTTCTCCCCACTGGTAACCACTAGTTTGTTCTCTATATCTGTGAGTCTGTTTCTTTTTGTTATATTCATTTTTTTAGATTCCACATATAAGTGATATCATACAGTATTTATCTTTCTCTGTCTGACTTATTTCACTTAGCATATTCTGCCATATCTCTTGAGTAGGGAAATGGGGCTATCAAAGTTGGTTATGACCAAGAGTTCAGATAAAATATAATCTTGAGAAAGAATTGGGGCTATAAGATGCATGAGATTAGAAAGGGCACACCTCAATTACTGAGACCTTTAAATTACTGTATCTTCAGTAAAAAAAAAAAAAAAAAAGATCTTACGGGGGGAAAAAAATCTGTCTACCTACCTACTAAGGGAAAACAAAGAAGTTTGTTTCTGTCTAACCTCTAGGTGAGAAAAAAAGTCTCACCCAGAGAATTTGAAAACACAGACTGTGACTTCCAAAGGTTTAGAGTCTAAATATATACTACGTGCATGGTATAGTCAAACCTAAGCTGAATAGTTAGAATAAAAATTGCATAAGGCAAGGTTTAGGAACACAGATTGACACAAGGTACTGACTGATGCTAGCAGCTCTCAGAGCAAATATGAGAGCATATGGGTGAATTAACATATTAATCCAACAAGGAACATTTACATGCAGAAGGACATGGAAGAGTAGAAATTGAGGGTGTTGGAAAGAAAGGGATTCAGAACTTCAGTTGAAGAAGATGAGAAGTGATGCTGAGAGACAGGAAGTGGTAAGATGGACACAAAAGCTCTGGGCATCACAATGATTTCAAAACAGGTGTGGTGGGAGAAACAGAGTGAGATATCTGAAAGGTTAGGTGATCCCATTGAGAGATTAGTATGCTACATTTAGGATGCTAAAATTTGAGATTCCTATGATGGAGTAGGTTCAGGATAAGGACAAAGGAGAGAATTCCTGAACAGCAAAATTAATAAATATTCTAATGTTAAAGAAGTCAATGTTAGGTTCAGGGTGCCACCAGCCATTTTCCCCCTCCTCCAGGATTCTGGCTGATAGAAATGAGACCAATAGGAATCAAAATCTCAGCTCATTAATAACAGTGTCATGCCCTCCAAATGCCCAGCTCTGTGGCAAAGCTAGATAGAATCATGCTGCTGGCACCTGAGACCAAAGTGAAGGCAGGTCAACCACCTGCCCCAAACAGTCTTTGTGAATAACCTGTCAGGGAGTGTTAAGTCTGCAGAGCAGATTCTGACTTACCTACCTGGTTTTATTACCAAAGTCAGTCATGAGCAGAATGGAAGGTGGAAGAGAGAGTGGTGACCTTCTGACCTGACTATGCTTACCATGTAGAAAAAGGAAGTAGAGAAGAGACCAATTCCTTTTGTAACAATTCCTGAAGCAGATAAAAACAAGAGAGGGAGGGAAGCCGGTGGGGACAGAAAGGAGGGAAGGGAGAGAAAAGAAAGGAGGGAGAACAATAGAGCATAAAAATGTGAGAGGGAAGGTAGGAGGGAGAGAGGGCCAGCTCCAACTCCCATTTTTGAGGATAGTTAAGAGCACCCACCAGAAAAGAAAAATCTTGGTCAGTAAATGTCAAGTTCTTCTCAATTTTACCAACATATTAGGTATTTCTTCTCATTTAGAGAGACACAAGCAAGAGGAGGAGATTCTCTCCATAATCGCCCCAACCCTAATAGAGAGGAGAGCACAAGTCCCCACCAAAAGAAGTTATAAATCTTCCCAATGAATGAGACAGTGTATAGGTCATCTGCATGTATACCATTGTCATCCATGGTGCAGGTACAGTTACAGCTTAAAGAAATATGGTAAGTCTGTGTATTTGCAGATTTTATCACATGTCTAAGAAATTTTATTTGCCAGGTTATAATACTAGACCATTAATTTCCAAGTCTTTCAGTAGATCATAATCCTAAAGTAAATGGTTTCCTTGGCCTCCTCTATGGCTTTCCTACCTCAGCAATGGTTACGTGAAAAGCCACATGAAGATGATGATACCTAGCTGTTGCTTGTGGTTGGAACCTAAGAATGTCAGTGTTGTTCATACCCACACTTAAATTAATCCATCACATTACCATAAGTTTCAAGCTATGTAAGTTTACACACACACCATTCTTTTTTCAAATATATTAAATTTTCTAATTGAAATAAAACAGTTATGATTGTTTCTCCACATTACTTATATATTTAAAATGTATAATAAAAGATTCTTATCCCAATGCATCCACTATAGTATCATAAACTAGGTTTTAAATTCCACTACCTGCTCATACTGAGTCTCCATCTCAGCTACTGTACTATCTGGCAACTATACCAGTTACACAAATCTGCTGTTCAACTGCCTGACCCATTTTTGTGTTGCCTCCAAAGGCTACTGCTTTTTCATTGGCAGGTTCTTTCCTCTTCATCTATTACAAATCTCTAACCTTATCTCCTCAACATGACCCACAGCCTAATGAGATAAAACAGGGAAATTGCATGGGTATTGGATTGGACTCAAACAAAACAAATGGTTCAAATTCTGGTTCTACCAGCCACTAGAAATATGATCATGTATAAAACATCTAAGTATTCTATGTTTTAGTCTCCTTCACTATTAAATGTATACAATAAAACTGCTATCATAGGCTTATATAGAATCAATGAAATAATGTATATAAATATTAAAACATCAGCAGTGGCTGGCATGAAGTAAACACTGAGTAAATGTTAGTTCACCTTTTAACAAAATGTGGGTACCGTTTTTGAAAAATTGGCAACTCCCACCACCACATCTGAAAGTCATTCCATGCTAGCCTTGCCAGTTATTTTGCTTTTTGGGACAAAAAATATATTTCTTATACTTCCACTGCAAACTACATTTCCCAGCCTCTATTGCCTGCCAGCTCACAGCTAAATTCAGCCCACAGGAGGGACTGACCAGACATGAGAGGGCAGGAGGGAAGGAGAAGCCAGGGTATAGCTCACCTGCTCTCTCTTCTTCACATAGCATTTCCAGAGCAGCTCCCAGCAGTCAGACTCTCCCTCCATGTCCCAGCTTCCTCTTACAAGGGCTGTGAGGAAGAATCTGTCCATGCCTTCCATAGCTTCTGGCAGCTTGGTTACAATCTCTGGCATTCCTTAGCTTGTAGAATCATCACCTCAATCTCTGCCTTGATCTTCACATTATGTTCCCACTGTCTTCATGTCTGTGTCCAAATTTTCCGTATTTATAAGGACACTAGTCATTAGATTAGGGGACCACACTACTCTAGTATGACTTCAGGTTAATTTAACTAGTTGCATCTGCAATGACCCTATTTCTAAATAAGATCACATTCTCAGGTACTGGGGGTAATGACTTCAATAATTTTTTGAGGTGGACACAATTCAACCCATAACACAGGCTAAGGTGCACACTGGGAGAACTTAAGTTTTTAAAGGCTGCTGCAAAATCTAGACACCTCCTTGAGCATAATCTTCATTCTATAAAAATAGAAAATTTGCAAGCATCTTCCTTTCTTTACAGATCATTTCAAAGAGAAAAAGGGATATAATTCAAATGTAATCCAATCTCTCCTTTACTCATAACCCTAGGTACTAAGTGATTGTGAAGATATCAGTTTATGTTTCACTTATATTATGGTATTGAATGATGTAACTGTATATAATTTATGATGGGTCTTCCAATTAGCTGTGTTCCTTAAAAGTCAGGTCACCCAGAGAGGGTCTGGAGGCATATTAATTAGAATCAAATAAGACAGATTGGCATTACATGTCACCACTATAAAACGCACAGTAGAATCTGAGAAAGAAAAGATTTGCTATAAGCTGTTACAGAAAGAGGAGACGCCATATCAGGGGAAGAAGACAGGATAGAAATAAACTGAAACTGATGTCCTGCAATCCAAGAAAGAAGCAGAACAAAATATTGCTTAAGGCAGCCTAGTAAGTAGAAAGAGATAGAATGTTATTAACACAGAAATAACACTTAAAGCCAAATGGGAATGAGCTGATACAAAAATCTTAGAAGCAAAATTGTTACAAAAAAATAGTTGTGAATTTGTGCTTGCCTTTTGCTTGCAGCAAAGAAAGCGCTGGCATACATGGGAAGGGTAAGGCAGGTTGTCTTCTACCATGCTTTCAAGACTAAGCTGCTATTTATGGTATAGATGCTTCAGAGAAATAATTTTATGGAAAAAGACTGCTTGGGGAGAAGTACAAATTTATTGAGCTCTAACCAAATTTGCCCCCCCCAAATCTTTGAATTTTGAAAGGAGATACGGGAAGTTAGAAATAACCATTTTCAAAGGTTCACAGTAGCCCTAGCTTTGAAAGAAGTGAAGACTTGAATTCACCTTTGGAGCACATGCTTTCTTTGATTTTTAAAAACCACTGTAATAAGTATTTCTAGTCAAGGAAATAAATGCAAAACAGAGTTCCTCTTTTGAAATGAAGGAGTTTGCTGTGCTCTAAGAAAATAATCTGCTCAGTATGATTATGTGAAATAGTGGGGTTTTCGTGGGAAACAATGCATCTCTAGGTCCAGTATCTTTCTGAGAAATACTTGGAATAATGATCTACAGTGCAATGACTCTATAAGTTTTTCCTTGTTAGTATGCGTGTGTGTGTGTGTGTGTCTGTGCATGTGTGTGTGTGTCTGTGCGTGTGCCCATGCTCTTTGTCAAGAAATTGACATCAAGAGATTAGGAATTAAGACCCTAATGACTACAAAATCTCATGTAATTCTTAAGCTAGAGGACCACCTATAAGAAGAAATAGGTCTTCACTTGATGAAGCGCAACTTAACCAGGATGGTTGGTGGTCCAATGAGGCTTATGTCAAGCAAAATAACTCAGATGTTGGGCAATACACTAATGTCAGATTATGCATTCTAATCTGAGTGTGTTGTTGGATATTACAGGTAAGGGCAGTTCCTATAGGTAGGGGGTAGATAGTGAGTGACTATCCTGAAATGAAGACCATTTGGGATCAGAAACTGAGAACTTGATCTCAGACTGTAGTTGAGAAAGATTTCTCCCTCTTTGGAGGCTTTAGATGTGTGCAGAGGGCTGGCACTACTCAGTGCATGGATATACTGAAGTCTTCCCAGAGTGATGGTGAAAGAAATACTTCTCTTTAAGATACACACAGAGCTTAAAGAGTCATACCTAATATTTAATCCAGTTTGCAGTGTCCCTGTACTAGGTACTCTTCTGTTATCTCTAAGTCTTAAGAACATTTGTTAAATGTTACACTCTGGTCTCATATGTGTTTTGGAGAATTAGGAGCAGAACCTGTGTCCACGTTTGGGACCAAGTAGTAAAGAGGAGAGCATCCTTATTCTTCCTCCTACAGGTTGAATACTGACAACAGCATCTTCCCAAGGGACAGTCAGTTTTTCTAGACCTACAGGAAATGATGACCAGCAAAGCTAACAGGAGGTCCTAACAGGTGAATACCAGAGTACCAGGTATAGAAAGAACTTTATTGGAAATTAACAGAGGAGCTAATTCACCTGATGGAGTTTGGGAATCAAGGACTCATTATTACTTGTAAGGTAGGAACTAAGCAAACAGGTATTTCAAGCTACGTGCACTTAGAAGTTTCTCTGCTTTGTATTCTGTTTTCTGAATAGTATTATTTGACTCAACTTTGATAAATAAACTAATGTATGCTGTTCTCATAAAAACATGCTTTTAAAAAGTAAAGGTAACAGTACATTCATCTTTCCTTTGCACTTGAGATGAAATACCTGAGTAATAAAAAAAAAAATCTCATTTCTGCTAATAGTTTTCCTTTCCTCTTGTCCCAACTACCCTCACTCCCACACTTAAAACTTTTAACCAGTCCTGGAAAATGGTAGAAAATGCCGATTTTCACCTCCTCTCCCTGCCCACTCTTTGATAAGCTTGTTAATGAGTAATAACCAAAAGGTGAGGAGAAGAAGGAAAAAAAAGAGAGGTTAAGGGTCCTGAATAATCAACACACTAATTAATCTCCTCTGACTAATCCTTGATTTATAAAAGAACATGAAAAATGTCCCCAAATAATAACATCATTCTATTGATAGTCTCACAAAGGAAACAGAGAAAAAACATCTTTGCTGAAATTATTGAGGAGGAAATGTGCAGGGAGTATATTTCAGACATGAAGGGTAAAACTAGTTTAAATTTCTTTTGGGCATCATCTAGTAGTAACATAAATAGAAATAAATTTGGAAAGGGTGAGTAAAGGGTCATTTTGTCCATGGTTCTGTCTCCTGACAGAATAACACTTGCATTTTCAGCCTCACAATTGGCAAGTTTATCAAAAAAAAACAAGCAGGTCCCACATTCTTTCCAATAAACAGACTCTTGTACATCCTGTCTAAAGAGACTGTATAATTTTTTTTGTAAAAGTAAATGTCATTTTAGGATTAAATAATCACCTCATATTTTTAGAAATTAAGGCACGTCTGTGATTTAACAAATAAGTTAATGTAAAGTATTTGTTCTATCTATGCCCCCATAAAGAAAAGAAAAGGCTAACTAGAAATTTTGTGGGCTGATAAACTTGTGGTATTTCCTAATAAAATAGTCTACCATCTTGGATAGAGAATTTCAGTCTCCCTCAATCACTTGGGCATCCCATGCTTTCCTAAGAGAAAATGCTTTATGTGACTTAAATGCTCCTCCCTGTCTAAGGCTACAGCTAATTAGTGGCAGGGCTAGTTGCCTTTAGTTCCTCGTCCAATGTTTTCTCAGTTATACAACATTGTTTGTGTTCAACACTGCTCTGTTTTGAACCCCTGGTTCTGAGTATTCCCTGGATTCACACATTTTCCCCAACCTGTCCATTCCTTTGTCTTCTACCTTCTACTCTGGTTCTCTACATCCTCCCAATTTGTTATTACCCATGATGCAGCCTGATAATGCCTTCTCAACAGTAACCTTCAAGAGAATTAGTTAAGGTTATACCAAAAAAAAATACCAGTAACCAATCTTAATTTCTCATTTCTTAAGGAAAAACTATAATGCCCTTTATCATCAATAGGTCCAGCTTTTTAGGAGAAACAATATTATCATCAGTCCCAAAGGCCAGCAATCCCAGGAAGAAAAATCTTTATTGAAGAAAAACTCAAAATTAACTAAAAAATGAATATAATACAGAAGTGAGACTTTTTTTTTCTTTTTTGTGCCTTTTGTTGGTTTGCATTTTCCTAGATCAAGTGGAGAAATTCAGGTTAAATTATGTGCACCCACTAAGAACAGACCTGATTAGTTCATGTGTTATAGAAAGAAATTCTTATTTTCAAATGAGTAAATACTTTTTATGGTTAACTCTGTTTTCTTCATCAGGAGGAAAAAGAAAGAGAAGGGAGAGGAACAGAGGGAAGAAGGAAGGAAGGAAGGAAGGAAGGGAGGGAGGAAGAAAACTGATAGATGATACCAAATAGAGACCTCAGAATGTACACGGACTTTACTATTAAAAAGTGAGATACTATATATAACTTTACAAAGAAACCTTATTATTAGACTTTTATTGCATTTTAATTTTTTATATATCCTTATATGTCTGAATAAAAATATTCAGATAGCAAGATGAGGTGTGAGTACAAGCTTCAGGATAAAACAGGTTCCATTTGACTAAAGAGAACTAGATGCTCTGGTTCTTTTATGGCAAACATATTCAATTCCCTCAAACCAATCAGGAAATCAAATTATTTCTCTATTAAGAGGAATGGAAGAACAGAAGGGAATGAGAAAACATTTGTCATACGAGCCCTATTCTAATGTTTTCTGGGACCTATTTATCTCTTGCTTATTATGCAGTCAATATAGAGAATACAGTCTCTAAAAGCTGTCCTGCAGCTCTGGGGAATAGCGAAAAGTTGTATTCCATGGACCTCACAGAGAGAACAGTCTCCCCCTTGGAATCAGGTATGGTTCCCATGGCTGCTCAACCTTAGAAATTCATGAAGTGCCTACGGTCCAGGAACTACCAAGGTAATTTTGCTCTGGATGAAGCTCAGAGAGGAGCCGTTCTTCACATGCTATTGATCACAGATGGAAATATATCTTCCTTAACTGGGTATGCTGCCCTTTAAAGTCTCCCACTTCAATGTAATGGGACAGATTGAATATTTTTCTATGTTAGTGGGTGGAAGTTTTTCCAATGCCACCCAGTTGCTCTTTTCTTACAGAAAGCAAAATACAGATTTTCTTTGGGTGAAACAGACATCAAGAAATAAAAAATAGCTGTCTCACATGCAATGCAAAATGACATCCAAAGAAATCACACATCAGAAATCACACATGGCAGAAGTAAGCTTCCTTTTTGAAATATTTTGGCACCTGACACAAGAGTAAAAGAATGGCACAGACCACCTGAAAAAAAATTATGTTATAAAAAATAAATTAATTAAATAATATATTCCTTACAGGCTTGTCCTGAAAATGCAGATTGCGGGCTGCCTGTTCAAACATGATACTTTGGGAAATATGTTTAACAAACTGAGAAATAGTAGTCAGACCTGTAAGAACAAATTGTAGCTAGTTCGAGTGCCTCCATAATACAGAATCTGGTTTAGTTACTATAACCTAAGCAAATCAGGTACAAAGGGATTCAGACCATTATGAAAGCTCTGGTTGAAATAGTCAAATTAATTCCCAAAACTTGGTAAAGACTCCTAAACAGAGAAAGATTCCTTTAAGTTCTAATTCAAATGTGTTCTAATTCATTATATTAGATATAAATCCCAATATAGAATTTCAACGGCTAAACATTTTTATCTTAAGAGCCACTAGTTCCTTTTGAAAATTTCTCAATGCTTCTTCCAGAAATAACAGAATTCTTCCCAAAATAAGTTAGAAGGTAACACCTGGAAGCAGATTAAGGGAAAGCATGTGTCTCATTCCATGAAAAGGTGTGCTTTTATATGTCTGCAAACACTAAATACCAGAGCGCTTAAGAACTGAACGTCATATAGTACACCTGTGTGAAATATTAATGAGACAAGTTCCCAACCTGTGTGTAATTCAATGAAAGAGTTACGTAGGCAGGGAAATTGGCTCAGGAACATCTAACATATTGGTTGAAATGTTAGAGGTGATGTTTGAAGTTTGTAGCCTGTCAATGTAAGTAAGAATATGAGCTAGTTCACTTGCTGCAATAGCTTACATTTTTTCTGGATTTTTCTCAGTAGCTGGACAACTAAAATAATTTTAGGACATAAAGTTCTCTAAATTATACACCCGGTGTCCTTGTATGCTTCTTGGTCTTTCTCCTAAGGTGAGAGAACTCTTTGCAAGGAATGAACAAAATTTCCTTCTGATTCTTTGTTTTTATTCTGACTATAGTATGACCAGAGCCTAGGCTTTTAAGTAACCCATTGTTATGTATACTGATGTGACTTTTTAAATTCCATACTAAAAATTTTAAAATGGGTATTAATGTGAATTTTAAAATACCACAGCACAGAGGAGAAAACATAATTCTGCCCAGAGAAATTTAGAAGACTTCACTAAAGAGATGACATTTGAGTTCTGAAGCATGCATAGGAATTTTCCAGGTGAGAAAAAAAGGAAAAGAATTTCAAATTTGAGAAATGGCATTTGGTCCTACAAGAGTCTAGTGCAGTCAGGAAATGACAAGCCTTTCTGACCAGCTATGGAATAGCATACACGAGGGGAAATGATGAATAGGGTCAGCATAATTACAAGCCAATATGAATTTATTTTATTTTCCAAATAACAGTTTTATGAAAATCCCCATTTTTAAGGTGATTCTGCATATGCGTAGCTCTGCCTTCCAATCTTGCTCAGAATGGCACAAAACATATGCTGAGGGAGCGTGCCAGCTGAATTGACAAAGAAAATTGATAGAATACACTTTTTGTGTGCAGAGGCGCTGTAAGTACCTTAGTTAGAAAGGAATAAGAAGCAAAATTATGAAAATGGAATGAGAAGATAAAACAAATCTTACATCCACAAAAAGATAGATAACATTATATAGAAAATGTACATAGAAGAAGAAACATCGTTACCAGGAGTTAGCATTGGATGGATTAAGTTGAGTTGATTAGACTATGTGGAAATGAGAAGATGGACACAATAGCAGGTATTAAAAAGGGAGGGATAAGAATGTAAATGACAATTTTCTTGTGTCTTGGACTGAAATACAAAGGCTATTATTGGCTGTTTTTCCCATTGTTTAGGAGGGCTGATATAAAACCATATATCTGTGGTAGACTCCAAGAATTTTATTCTAAGACTACTTGATGATTCACTCAGTTAGGCCCAGTCGTTGGATCATTTCTCTGCAGATGAGAAACTCCCACCCTACATGAGACATCATGGGAAGCTTTTAAACAAAGGAGTAGTATGGCCAGATTTGTTTCTTAGAAGATAAACACTGGCGACAATTTAAAGAAGGGCCTACGGTGGAGAGAATCACTAGACTCTATGATACATAGAGGATAAATAAAACCCAGCATGATTCAGATAGTAGTTTGTACGAGAAGCAAAATCATGAATGAGAAACTAATAACTGGTTCTGCTACAAGTTTGACCAGACCCAATGAGAATGGACAAGTGAGCTAGCAACAGCCAATACAAGCTACTCGATCTGTCTGAACCACTTCTTCACCACACCTTCCAGGATATGATGGAGTTTATGAGAGGTCCTAGAGGAAACTGAGGTTGGTCAAGAGATTTAATTGTGCAATTTTGCCCGAAGTGTTTGGAGAGAAAGGAGAGCAAAGCACTGATTTTTATGGAAGAAGAGATGAATTTCAAATAGCTCTTGAAAAATTAGCAATTGTTCTGGAATAAATACTTATAAATGTAATAGAATACAATTTAGAAAATTATCATACCAGGAGAAAATTAAATGGAGTTTGGATGTATTCTTTTGTGGCTAGAGAAAGTATTTGAGGAAATATCACGTTGGCTTGCTGACTAGCCTTTCAAATTCTTCCTCAGTTGGTAATGATTAATAATTGTAGTATAATCATGATCATTAAGGACTTCTAAAATCACCTACCTAGACCTATGCCTTATATAACAGGTATGCCTTTAGATATTTCTTGAACATCATAAGTTTTAAATCTAGTACTTTTAAATGTCCTAAAAGGAAGCTAGTTATTTAAAGATATCCTGTGATAGATGTTTGGTAAAGGAAAGATCCTTTGGTAACATGAATAATTCCCCCATATTTATAGGTTAGTCACTTTGAATTTTCATGTACTGAATTATGCTTCCTTAAAGGGAGTATATCCTGACTGGCAATGATTTTATGTTACAAAGTGTATATCTTATACTTATTTCAAATTTCAGTGCAAAATGAATGCAAATATTATTCCAATCACCTTTACAGCATAAATATGCCAAAATATCTTAGCCAATGAAAAACTCCCCACTGCTAAATACATGTTTTCATGAAAAACAAATTAGATACATTTTCCTAAGGAAAAAAATTTTAATGTATTCTTTGAATCATGCTCTACATTTTTTTCCAACACAGCTTATGCTGTTCCTTACAAAGTCAATGTTTACCAGTATATTTATATGATTTTCTTTCTTTTGTTTTCCCTCTATTTGGCAGAACATACAGTACTGTATAGGCATGTGTCTGAATATTTAGCCATACTATGCCAGGAGTCCACACAATGCTTAGGACTGTTTAGTTTAACAAAGAATGTGTGGCTTTTGCATGTGCTGGCACATTTGTATGAATGGCTCCAAAAACTCTATTAATGGCAGAACATACTTGTCATTTAAAATTTACAAAAGTGCAGTGAGTTTAAACAAACCACCACCAACTTTATAAATATTTCTTTTTTTAACTTTATGCTAAAAAAAAAAAGAAACAAACAGACCAAAACAAAAAAACACCCTTATGAGTATTGGAAGCATAGGGAAGTCCATCAGAATTTAGGGAAATAAACTTTAGAGTCACCTCTTTGTGGTTGCCTTTTCCCCCCTTCTGTCTTTGGATTTTTATGGATAACAAGGAGAATTTCTACTACTGAAGCAGGTGTTTGAATCATTCACTGGTAGAAATAATTTTGTAAATGCCAAACAAGCTATTTTACCTGTGTGGAGAGGTTTGCTTTGTCATCTATACGAGTGCTTCTCAAATTTTACTGAAACATCTGGGATGTTGTTAAAGATGCAAATTCTGATTTAGTAAGTCTGGTTTTGTGGCCAGAGTTTCTACATTTCTCATCATCTCCCAAGTGATATTATTTTCGCTGGTGTGTGAACTGTACTTTGGAAGCAAGGATATAGATGGGGATCGAAATTTGGGGATATAGTCTTTATGTTATATTTGATGATGAGTCAATTATCTTTTTTGAATTTTATTTTTACCCAATTTACTCAGTATTCTTTGCAGATGTGCAAGGATGGAGCATAAACACAACATAGTAGTATGTATGTTCATAAGATATATTCCAAAGGCCTGTATTTGAGTTACAGTTCCTCTATACACGGTGGTATAATGTTTGCTCAGTTACGTCAGCTCTCTGAGCCACAGTTTCTTCTGTAATTTGGGAATATGTCCTAGCCACTTCATAAGGATGTTAGAAAAACAAGTGAGAGAATATATGTGAAAACTCTAGATACTTTAAAGCACTATAAACCTTTTAGCTTTTGAAGTTATTATTGTAACATCACTGAGTTCTTGAATAACATCAAGAATCAACAGTAATCATTATTCTGTGCTCTACATAGAGTTGTGATGTATTTTGTATACTCCTAATCACCATTCTGAGTCTCCTACCTTTCTTTCAAGTTTCAATTGCCAGTTGGGAGTTGCAACGTTTCTAATGTATATTTAATGAACCCTCCCTATGTACAGGTGTGTAGAAGTAAAAACAAAACATGAATTCTGGAATCACCACTTTATGTCCTGAGATTTTTTAAAGCAGGCAGATAGATTTTAAGAAAGAATGCACAATGAGAATGAGAAATTTTGTTTCTTTAAAAATATCCATACCTGGGCTTCCCTGGTGGCACAGTGGTTGAGAATCTGCCTGCCAATGCAGGGGACACAGGTTTGAGCGCTGGTCTGGGAAGATCCCACATGCCGCGGAGCAACTAGCCCCGTGAGCCACAATTACTGAGCCTGCGCGTCTGGAGCCTGTGCTCCACAACAAGAGAGGCCGCGACAGTGAGAGGCCCACGCACCACGATGATGAGTGGCCCCCACTTACCGCAACTAGAGAAAGCCCTCGCACAGAAACGAAGAGCCAACACAGCCATAAATAAATAAATAAATAAATAAATTTTTTTTTAAAAAGGGCAAAATTCCTTAAAAAAAAAAAATCCATACCTGAGTACCTCCTACAAATTATTTGTGCACCTTCAGGGGTGTCCAAAGACCTTCATGTTTGAGATGAATTACCCTTCTCCCTAAATATATTTTCACAGGCAGTATCTACACTATTTTCAAGACTCAAGTCCAAAAGTATCACTTTCACAAAGTTTTCCTGATCCATGTTCTACCCAACTTCCCCACCACACAAACACACAGCTAGATGTGAACTTTTCCTCTTTTGAAACCTTATAATAGGATTTTTTGAAAGATCTTTTTATACAGAACAGGTCTGTGGTATAGTTATAAGCTTCATTTTCTAATTCCTCTACTAAATAGTAAACTACATAAGCACAAGATCTGACTGAATATTCTGTGACCCTGAATATTTAGCACATTGCTTTGTACATGTCAGGTACCCATATAGATTTACGCTTTCATTCTCAATACGTATTTTTATATATATATATATATATATATATATACCCGCTATTGTATTAACATAACATTCACATGTAAAATATGCCCAAAATTAAAAAGTGTAAAGGATAATATTATCCAAATAAAAAATAGAAATGCTAATATTTTCATCCCATACCCCAAATGCACTCCTGGAAGTTTGGAACTCTCTGTCTCAGAGAATATAAAACAGATAGAAATCAACTTTTACGCCGTATGACTGTACAGTTGTCCCTCTGTACCTGTGGGGGATTGCTTCAGGACAAGCCATGGATACCAAAATCCGCAGATGCCTAGGTCCCATAGTCGGCCCTCCTTATCAGTGAATATGGAGTGCTGACTGTATATCTAGTGTCAGTATAATTTATTGAGATACTGTTCTGTGTATGTTCTCTTTGATTTTTCTCCTGAGTTTAGGAGGCAGAAAGAGGAAAAGAATCTGAATCGGAAGCTCTGTTTTCTGTAAACCTAAAGTTCGTGGAGAAAACGATATTTGATTCTTGGAGGGAGATAGGAGAGAAAGAGGGGAGGGATAGGAAAGGAAGACAGGGGAGGAGACATCAAGAAGGACAGAGAAAGAGAGGCCACACTGGTAGATTCCTGGTGTGGGAAGAATGGGAAAATCAGCTGGTCCCAAGATTACTAAGGAACTGAGCCCCACTCCCAGTCTATGTCAGATAGATGAGTTAGCAGTTTTCAGAAAGAATAACTGAATAGTGAAACCAGTGCTCCCAAACCTGGCAAAGATCCTCCTAACCCTTGGGTGGCATCAAAGCAAAGAACTTTTGGATTTCAAGGGACTACCAAAAATTGGACCTGGGTATATCATCAATTCTGTAACAGTCTGTTAGTTCTGGGCACTACACAGTGCCCCCCAGTTCTCAAGGTTTTGATAGAAAACAGGAGCCCTAATAATTACTGAGATGAAATTTCATCCAGCCAATCCAGGCTGGATGGGATTGTGAAATCAAAATAGAGGTGATTTAAAACAAAGGATGTAATCATTCTTGCACACCTGAGTATATATGTTCTGATATTTATACCTACTTCACTTTCTATCTTGAACATACTACTGCTTTGAATCATTTTTTTGCTATCTCTTTTGATGATACTTCTTAATTCTCCCATTTCTTATCAGTGGCCTTTAGCATAGTCCTTTACATGTATTATGTTCTGAGCAAAAATGTTTAATGGATGAATTCACTTTTTATAGAGTGTTGTTAGGCTTATAAATTATAGGCTTTTATCTGTGATTTTGCTTTTTATAATTAGACATTTAATTGTTTTTGTATCACAACTTTTGTTTGTTGTATAGACACCCAACAATCAAAGGCAGTGAAACCAAGGAGAGGTGGTAATATCCTCAGCAAAATTTAAAGTAAATTAGATGAAAACTTTAACATCAAAAGTGAAAAATGATGGTGAAGCCAACTCATGGTGACCATAAGTGGCAGGTACTATCACATAAAGGCTAAATGCCAAGTGGTTAAAGCAATTACTATACAAGTAATTACCATGGAAATAGAATCCCATTTCATAATTACAAGGGTTTTTTTTCCTTCTAGAGAAGTTCTGATGTGCTGTCCATGCTACAAAATGTCTTTGCTAATAATAAAACTAAATGTGTCTTTCAGTTTATCATTAAATAAAACCATCTTTCTAGGTAAGATTAACACTAAAGAAACTAATTATTATTTTAATAGGAAGTGAGGATAGCTACGGTGCACTCTGAAAACTTTGAAAATAGATTATTGAATAATTGCTCTCTATGTAAAGTTTTGGTCATTCACACAGGTAACTCCAATCTAAATCCAGTAATTAAATCCTTCAACAAAACTTGAATCTGAATCTACTCATTGCATACCCTTTAGTAAATTTCTTAATATGTTTCACTGCTCCAGAATGCACAACACAATTAAATCTTCCCATATGGAATCTAGTTCTTCTGCTCCACAGGACAATAGAATACTACCCTGGAATATCTTTATCTCTGATAAGACATAATTACCTTTTCCTATCTGCTTCTACCAGCCAGTAGTCATTCTAATCCTGCTTAGACATTTAATAGAAATGAAATAATGAAAACCACTCCTTGCATATGTCTATTAAAATCTACTTGAGTTTTTGAATACCCAGCAAGCCAGACACATTTTACAAAAGTGTCTTATAGGAAAAATATGTAGAAACCACAGATATGGAAAAGACAGATACTAGTTGTCACAAAAAGTAGTGGAAAGAGTACTCACGGATTGCAGAGAAGAGCAGGAACGATTGAAATGGGTATCTTCTCTTCCTTTTTATCACCATCCTTGTGGAGCTGTTAGTTCTGATGCCTTCTCTTCCCCTCCAAAGTTTCTCCCATCTTGTTTACAAAATCTTTATTATTAAAGGGAAAAGAGAGAAGAATGGGATGGTTTTTTCTAAGAAAAGATCTTTATAACTATAGTCTTCCTACATGTTGAGAATATTTGAATTTGTATGAAGTCATTTTTTATAGCAAAGGCCCAAGAAATAAAGAAAACTAAGTCACTCTTAGGAGAAGATTAATAGCCCATAATCCTTTTCTATGTCTTACGAGGAATTGGGTGATAATTTAATTTCATATTCTAATTCATTAGAAAAGTACATCATTTCCTTCCACAGGAGCTCACTGGGTCACAAAAATGTTCATTTTTTGAGGTTCTTTAGAAACCCAATATTCAAAGAAATGGTTTATCACATGTATTTCTGAAGCCCATATTTTGTTCAGCCAATTAAATTTTAGGGGGAAAATAACTTCTCATGACTTGATCACCTTTTTTCTCTGTTGGAACCCAGCACATTTTACCCACAACACATCTAGAAATCACAATGAGAAAATTCTAACCAAATATGGAAAAAATTGGTCAAGTTAAGGTTAACGTGGGTCAAAAACAAGCTCCTGGAGGAGTATTGGGCTCAAGCTGATAAAGACATTCCATTCATGGATTGCTTGTACTGTATGTACTGCAGGGGGCTAAAGCCTAAAGAAGAGACTTAATTACTTTGTCTCAGTGGAATATGTTAAAACCAGCTCCATTCTGATCCCTGTGGGTAATGGGATTATTTACCTGGCTCATTCCATAGTTAACCACCAACTGTTAACCACCAATTGTTAACCACCAATTGTTGTCATTGAGAGGGCTAACATATAAATCTGATTCAAAGAATTTAGTTGTCTGAGTTTTGAACATTAGAGGTTCACCTTGTTTGCAGATTCCTGGAGGATTAAAACCTGAATAATCTACAGCTAAGCATGCATCAAATAATATGACCAAAATCATGTGAATGATACGAAGAGTTAAATGGTTTGGGATGTTAAATAAAAATCTCTTTTGTTACCTATATTCTACCCTAAGAATTAAACTGTGACCCAATATTATTAGCCAGTTATAATGATTAAAACTACATCACTCACTTCATTTGTTGTCTGAAACACTTATAAATAGCAAGTAAATCTCCTTTAGAATATTATACACAATTAACCATATAATTAGAGAAATAGAGTATCTTACTATATTTTTAAAGGAGTTTTGAGTAAGATATAGGACATACAACTTACAAAGATTGTACATCCTTGAAAGAATGCTTGCAATTTTCTAAGACTTCATATAGAAATAATACTTTTATGTAAAAATAATACAGCATTATTATGATAAATGATCAACCTAATGATATTTTTGAGGGCCTAGTAATCAGTACTGTGCATTGATATCTTGGTACTTGTCTTCATGAGTTTTGGTTTCATTTTTTCAGTTTTATGGAGAAATAACTGACATATATCCCTGTAGATGTTTAAGACATACAGCATGATTGTTTGATTTATATATATTGTGAAATGATTACCACAATAGGTTCAGCTATTGAGTTAATTTTTGTGAGTAGTATAAGATATGGGTCCAGTTTCACTCTTTTACATATGAATATCCAATTATCTCAGCACCATTTATTGAAAACACTTTTTTTTCCATTGAATATTGTTGACACCCTTGTCAAATATTACTTGACCATATATGCTTGAGTTTGTTTCTGGGCTCTCAATTATGTTCCATTGATCTATTTGTCTCTTTATATGCCAATACCATACTGTTTTGATGACTACAGCTTTACAGTATAACTTGAAATCAGGAAGTTTGATACCTCCTGCTGTGTTCTTCTTTCTCAGGGTTACTTTGCCTATTTTTTTAAATTTATTTTTGTTTTTGCGGTATGTGGGCCTCTCATTGTTGTGGCCTCTCCTGTTGTGGAGCACAGGCTCCGGATGCGCAGGCTCAGCGGCCATGGGTCACAGGCCCAGCCGCTCCGCGGCATGTGGGATCTTCCTGGACCAGGGCACAAACCCGTGTCCCCTGCATCGGCAGGCGGACTCTCAACCACTGCGCCACCAGGGAAGACCTACTTTGCCTATTTTTAGGTCTTTTTTAGGAGTGTTTTTTTCTACTTCTGTAAAACAGTGCCATTGGAATCTTATTGGGATTGCATTGAATCTATAGATGGCTTTTGGTAGTAGTGACATTTAAACAATATTAATTCTTCCAATCCATGAACATGGATTACCTTTCCATTTATTTGTGTTTTCTTCAATTTCATTCATCAATGTCTTGAATTTTCAGAGGAGAGCTATTTCACCTCCTTAGTTAAATTTATTCTTAAGTATTTTATTGTTTTTGATACTATTATAAATGGGATTGATTTATTTCTTTTTCAGAAAATGTGTTGTCGGTGTACAGAAATGCTACTTTTTGTATGTCAATTTTTTATTGTGCTACTTTACTCAATTTATTGTTTAGGTCTAACCATTTTTTGCTTGAGTCTTTAGGACTTTTTATATATAAAATTATGTCATCTACAAATAGAGACAAATTTTACTTCTTTTTAATTCTGATACCTTTTATTTCTTCTTCTTGCCTGACTGCTTCTTATACTATGTTGAATAGGAATGGTGAGAGTGGGCACACTTGTCTTGTTCCTGACTTTAAAGGACAAGCTTTCAACCTTTCACCATTGTATATTAGCTCTGAGTTTATCATATATGGCTTTTATTATTTTCCTCCTTTGCCCAATTTGCCTAATTTGTTGGGTTTTTATCGAGTGAATGTTGAATTTTGTCAGACGATTTTTCTGCTTCTATTGGAATAATCATATGATTCTTTTCTTTCATTCTATTAATGTAATGATTCACACTTATTGATATGCATTTGTTGAACCATCCTTGCATCTCAGGGATAAACCCCACTCGATTACAGTGTCTGATCCTTTTAATGTGCTGCTGAATTTGGTTTGTTAGTAGTTTATTGAGAATTTTTGCCTCTATATTCATCAGAGCTATTAGACTGTAGTTTGGTTTTTTTAGTAGTGTCCTCTTCTGGTTTTGGTATTAGGATAATGTTGGCTTTGTACAATGAGTTTGGGAGTGTCCCATCCTCTTTGAGTTTTAGGAGGAGTATGAGAAGAATTCGTGTTAATTCTTCTTTAAATGTGTGGTAAGTTCACCAGTGAAGCCATCTGGCACTGGGCTTCTCTTCATTGAAAGAGTTTTGATTACTGATTCAATCTCCTTACTAGAAATTGTTTTTTTCAGATTTTTATTTCTTCCTGATTCAGTCTTGGTAAGGTGAATGATTCTAAGAACTTATCCATTTCTTCTAGGTTGTCCAGGTTGTTGATATATGGCTGTCCCTAGTAACCTCTTGTAATCTTTGAATTTCTGTGGTACCAGTTGTAATGTCTCCTTTTAATTTATAATTTTGTTGGTTTGAGTTCTTTTGTTTTTTTCCCTTGGTTAGTCTAGCTAAGGGTTTGTCAATTTGGTTCATCTTTCCAAACAACTAACATTTTGGTTAATTTTTTCTTTTTTTTTTTTGTTCTCCATTTCATTTATTTCTAATTTGATATTTATTATTTCTTTTATTTTTCTAACTTTGGGCTCAATTTGTTCTTCTTTCTCTAGTTCTTTAAGGTGTAGAGATAAATTGTTTATTTGGCATTGTTTTGCTTCTTAATGTAGGCATTTATTGCTATGAATTAACCTCTTAGAACTGCTTTTACTGAACCCCACAAGTTCTGCTCTGTTGTGTTTCCATTTTTATTTGTCTCAAGCAATTTTTTCATTTCCCCTTTAATTTCTTCTTTGATTCATTGGTTGTTCAGGAGAGTATTGTTTAATTTCTATGTGCTCATGAATTTTCCAGTTTTCCTCTTGTTATTGATTTCCAGTTTCATGCCATTGTGGTAAGAGAAGATACTTGATATGATTTTAATCTTCTTGAATTTACTAAGACTTGTCTTGGTCTAACATATGGTATATCCTAGAAAATGTTCCATGAGCACTTGAGAAAATGTGTATTCTACTGCTGTTGGATAGAATGTTCTGTATATATCTGTTAGCTTCATTTCGGTTATAATGTTCTTCAAAACAACTGTTTCCTTCTTGATTCTCTGTCTGGATGATCTATTCATTGTTGAGAGTGCGGTATTAAAGTCTCCAACTATTATGGTATTACAATTTATTTTTCCTTTTAGCTCTGTTAGTTCTTGCTTTATGTATTTAGGTGTTCTGATGTTGGGAGCATAAATATTTACAACTGTTATATCTTCTTGATGTATTGACCCCTTTATAATTATATAATGATTTTTTGCAATTTTTACTTCAAAGTCTATTTTATCTGATATAAATATAGCTACCTTTGCTTTTTCTTTTTTTCTAATTATCATTTGCTTGAAGTGTTTTCTCCCATCTCTTCACTCTCAGTCTATGTGTGTGTTTAAGGCTAAAGTGAGTCTTTTGTAGGCAACATACGGTTGGGTCTTTTTCTTTTTTTAATCTATTCAACAAGTCTATGTCTTTTAATTGGATAATTTAATTTATGTTTAAAGTAATTATTGATCAATAAAGGCTTACTATTGCCATTTGCTAACTGTTTTCTGGTTGTTTTGTAGATCCATTTTTCCATGTTTCTTATCCCGCTGTTGTTTTTTGTGTTGATGTCTTTTGGTATCAGTATGTTTTGATTTCTTTATCATGATCTTTTGTGTAAATACTACAGGATTTTTCCTTGTGGTTACTATAAGGCTTACCTAAAATATCTCAAACCTGTTAACATCATATTTTAAACTGATAAGTTCTTAACTTCAATAGAATTTGTAAACTTTACACTTTTACTTCTCTTCTTCCTCATACTTCAGGTTATTGCTGCTAAAATTTACATGTTTTTCATACTGTGTAACTAATAACAGATTATTGTAGCTATGAGTATTTTTATTATTCTTTTTTTTAAGTTTTAAAGTAATAGTTGTAAGTTATGCACCACCATTATCATATTGCCAATCTAACTATGACTATATGTTTACCATTACCAGTGAGATTTACACTACCTTTTTCTGTTTATGATGTCAATTCGCATTCTTTTACTTCCACTCAAAGAACTCCATTTCGCATTTCTTGTAAAGCAGGTCTGAAGGTAATGAACTCCCTCAGCTTTTGTTTGTTTGAAAAAGTCTTTATCTATCTATTTCTGAGGGACAGCTTTGCCAAGTATTAGAATTCTTGGTTAACAGTGATTTTCTTTCAATATTTTGAATATGTCATACCATTCTCTCCTGGCCTGAAAAATTTCTATTGAAAAATATGCTGATAGTCTTACGGGGGTGCCCTTTAATGTGACTTTTCCCTTTCCTCCTGCTGCTCTTAAGATTCTTTGTATTTGACTTTTGACAATTTAATTTTAATGTGTCTCAGTGTAGCCCTATTGTGGTCCTTTGGGCCTTATGGATCTGGATGTCCATTTCTCTCCCCAGGTTCAGGATGTGTAGCCATTATTGCTTTAAATATATTTTCTGTCCCTTTCTCATTCTCTTATCCTTCTGGAATTCTTATAATGTGAATATTGTTTCTTTTCATTGTGTTCCATAATTCCTGAATGCTTTCTTCACTCTTTTTTTTTTAAATTTTTTTCCTCTTATGACTAGGTAATTTCCAATGTGCTATCCTCCAGGTTGCTGGTTCTTCTTTAAGCTGTATAGTTGAGTTGATTTTTGAAACTCTCTATTGAATTCTTTAGTTCAGTTACTATATTTTTAACTCAAAAATTTCTGTTTTTTTAAATTGATGGTTGCTGTTTCCTTGTCAAACTTCTCATTTTGTTCCTGCATTATTTTCCTAATTTTGATTAGTTATCTGTCTGTGTTTTCTTGCAGTTCACTAAACTTCCTTAAGAGGATTATTCTGAATTCTTTTTCTGACAGTTCATTTCTTTAGAGTTAGTTATTGGTGACTTAATAGTTTCCTTTGGTGTCATATTTACCTGATTTTTTTTATTATCCTTGATTTTTTATATTGGTATCTGTGCATTTGTGTAGTGAGTAATGGGGTTCCTCTTCCAGACTTTACAAGTTTGATTTTGCAGAGACAGCTCTTTACCGGTCAGCTCAATTTGGGTTTCTGCATGTTTCTGCTGCTGGTAATGTCCTTGGGTAGGTGGAGACTGCTATTATGGTCTATTTAGGGGCAAGGTAACTGTTCAAGCTCTGAAGACAGAAATGGGGCAGTGTGCCACTGGCTGAGAACAATTGCATAGGACTGATGGCTTGGTTCCCTGCATAAGTGAGGCTGTAGGATGAGCACTGGGGTTGCCTGGATTCTCTGGTCAGACTTACTACATGGTCAGGACTGGGTACTCTATTCAGTAGTAGATGGGGCTATGAATTGGCTTCCCTGTACTACAGGACGGAAAGATGGGACCCAGGGCCTGTGCACCTCATTGTTTGGGTGCCTGAATCAGGCTGAGTGTGCACTGAATTCTCTGGTCAGGTGAGGCCACTGGTTTTGCTACTCAGGCAGGGGAAGCCACCGGCTGTCCTCTCAGTTCAAGTGCCACTGTACATAGAGCTGTTGAATGGGCTATGCAATTTCGCATGTTCTCTGGTTAGGTTCCCAGCTTGGAAGGCTGAAGGCTGGCTGTATTGAGCAATGAGCAGCACTATGAATTAGATTCCCTGCCTGGGCACAGTGGAAGAAACAACCCCAAAGTCAGTAAAGCTCTTTGTTGTCTTAACTCAAGCTGACCTGCACTCCAAGTTCTCCGAATGAACGGGGCCGCTAGCTTTGTTCAACAAACTATCATCTTTGCACACCCACCTCTCTGCTTGAGTGACACTGGGTCACATAGCCTCCAGGAGTTGCTGCCAGCTCTTCCCATCAGGTGGGGCCAGAGGACACTCTCCACATTGCATAGGGCTGTGATTAGGCTCCTTGCCCCGGTGGGAGTGGGAGGGGTCACTCTAGGCTGCTCTCAATTTCTCAAGCAGACTCTCAGTTTGGGAGGGGCTGGGAACTACCCTCAGCCTTGTCTACAAATTAATTCCCCTGCCTGTGCATAGCACAGGGATGCTCCCCACTTGGTACTGGTTTTGCACTAGGGGCGCTCACCTCTGCCTGCCTTCCCCTTGGCTTGAGCGCTGCTGGGTCACAGAGTTTCCAGGAGTTGTCACCAGCATTTTGGGCAGATGGAGCTGAAAGACACTCTCCACAAGAGGTGGGGCTGTGATTCAGCTTCTTACCTGGGATTGGGCAAACTGAGGTCTAGGTCTGGCAAAATTCCTTGTTTGAGGGTTCAAATTAAGCAGTCAGCACCCTGCTGAGTTTCTTCGTCAGAGTGTGCTCCCAACTTGGTTCTGCAGATGAGCAAAGCTGCTGGTTGAGATTACTACTTGGGCACTGCAGGTATGAACTCAGTCTGCCAAGATCCATATGCTGGTTGTTGTAAGACCCTCCCCTTCTCTGTCACAGTCAGATTCCCAGTGGTTGAGCCCCACAGATTCCCCTGCAGTCCCCGTGGTATGAGATCAGTGTAGGGGCTACTGCAAAGTGACCTACAATGCTGTGGCAGGGGGGCCCGCCAGGTTCTCTTCTCCACTGGATGAATAAGAGGCTCAGAGGAAACCTCCCTATGGTGCTGCACTGGCCTGGGGGAGGGGCAATGTAGTCAGTGTGTAGTTGCTTCTCTTACTTTCCCAGTGCAGTCTGTCTTGGTCTCTGTGATGCAGGGGGTGCTTCAGTCTCACCCTGAAGTTGTAGAATTCTCTTGGCTGTATCTTGTTCTTGAATAGTTGTTAGTTTTTCTTCTTGTGAGGGAGAGAGAAATCAGGAGCAACTTATGTTGCCATCTTTGTGATGTCACTACTTCATGAGATTTTAGAAAGGTAAGTAATATTTTAAATACACAATTATGTGCAAAAGTGGTTGGAAGAAACTACAAATGCCTTTGGAATCCTGAGGACAGAAATGAAAAGGAACTGGCACGAAGAAGGATTCAAGGAGTAAAATTTAACCTGAGCCTCAAAGATTGGTTAAGATTTGAATAGGTAAAGGAAATTGTGAAGATTACTCTCATTAAAAAGAATTGGTCTTTATGATTCCTGTTTATTGTCTAGAAAAAAACCAAGATCCTCACTGAGAAGCCCTAAAATTCCAGGAGAGGGTAAGGAAATGACATTCTCTCTACGGGGGAGTTTTTTCTTCCAGAAAGGAATTGTATCTTTTTATACTTTCCTTAGCAAGAAGAGAAGACTAGGTTAAGTTTTATTAAAAATAAAAGTAAAAAGACTATATCAAAAGTATAGTCAAGCATGGATCAAAAACATATTGACTCTGTTTAAAACAAGTGTTGAACAACAACTTACTTCCAAGAAAAGGTTAAAAATCCAGACAATAGGTATCATTATATGTGTCAGCCAGCAGCAAAGACAGCAGTACACAATAACGTTTTTTAAATGCCAGCAAAGATTAAAGATCTCTAAAAGTTATTTTTTAAATGGATCTTCTACTTCTTTCTACAAGTTATTTTTATTAATTTTATACAGTTTGGATAAGACTTATGAAGCCCACAACTTGTTGGAATTATGATACAGATGTTTTAGATGTTCCTGACAAGTCACACATAGTAACTCTCTATAATTTATAATTTTTTTCTTTTTATGACTCGTATGCTCAATGTGTAGTTTAATGTTTTTGTTTGGAGTCTTAGATGATGCCAAGTTTTATTAGTTAAATATGACATGGCAGTCTTTTAACCAAAAATGAACACAGACCCCTCAGTGAGAATGAGGTATGATTAAGCATTATAGGCTATTAAAGCAGAGTATAGGGATTTGAAGGCGTGAATTTTACCATGTTTCTAGTACAATGTAACATCAAAGCCTGGATAAATTGTTTTTTCTCTCATTTTCTCTCCATTATTGTATACCAACAGCATTAATGATAAATGGTATTTGTCAAACTCTAATAACTGAAAAATAGCATGCCTTTTTGAAACAGTCTCCTACATTTAATGCCATTGAATACATGTGAAATACTTTGTACCTTTGGTAGGACTTTCAAAAATATCTGCCATATTAAAAGAAAAAGACAAAATTGATCTCATATATATGCAATAAAATCTTACTGGAAAGACTCTCTCATCACCCTCATAATAAGTTGATGTTTTCTTGCATTTCTTCTCATGGTATATTTCAAAAGCTCTCATTCCTCTTCTCTCTCCCTCATAAGAACTACTCATTTTGCTTTTTGTAAGTGAATTTATTTGAAGGTTTCAGTTGAGTACTTTACCTAAACCCCACAGATAGATGCCATATAATTGTTGCTGCATTCTTGATTATCATCAAGAAACATTGCCGTGATAACTTGAAATCCTTGACAAATTTAATGGGCATTTTATATAGTGCATCTTGACTTGAAAATGTCAAGCAAAAAAAAAAGTCAAAGCAACAGAATCTATATAAGCTCTCCACTGAATGTGAAGGGCTGCCTAAGACATGTAGCTCTAACTGCCAGGTTTCTAATCACAAAGCTAAATGACTCTGGTGTTATCAAACTTATTTCTTCCAAGTACTCAAGTACTAAAATGACAAATCATAGGGGTGGCTGTTAGCCTGAAGACACTTCTGTTCTATTATTTAAAGTCTGTTTCTTTTTTTTTTTTTTAATGTCTGAGATTTCTATGTGGAAAAAATAATGAACTTTAAGAAATGTCACTTTTACTAACAGAAATTATAGCTTGAACACCTGAATATGAATATTAAATACAAAAAAGTACATTTAAATAATGTTAAGGTTGTGACAAAAACTGACAAAAGCAGCAAAATTCAAAGTTAAGGATGACACTCTACCTTAACTCACCCCGTTACGAGGGGAAAAAGGGCAGCAGAGTGTACAGCTGGAAACGCTACCTTGGCCTTCATTCTCCGTTGCCTGATTGTGTCAGATAGTGTTTCACTCTTCATATTATTTAATTGGTTTGTTGCATTTGATTCCCTCTTTTTTTGCTTCAGAGAATTTTTGGTGCCCATTTATAAAATATCACTTGCAAAACCTACACAATATTGAAACTACATTTTGGGGTCACTCTTGGGAGTGCTATCGTTTGAGTTATCTAGAGAATGTGTTTATGTGTGTGCATGTTCAGAGAGAGGCCTTTATCACACAATGTGAGTACACTGAGTAAGACAGAAGAATAATAAGCTAACAACTTTGGGGTGTTCACTCTGTGTCAAGCATGGTTTAAACGTTTACAGGCATGAACTCCTTCGATCTGCACACACCCAAAAATCTATAAGAAAGTGACCACTCTCATCATCATCATCACCATTATATGCATTTACAGATGAGGAAACTGAGACATAATGACTCTGGTGAAGATCACATAGCTAATGGCTGCCAAGGTCAAGATTCAAACCTGGACTCTAAGCAGTCAAGTTCTTAACCACCATGGCCAACACATATAAAAGGGACAAGAATGTCACAAATATCTCTTCTACAGCAACTAGTACACAGCTATAGCCAATTCAGAATTTCTGGGTCCCATCAAGCAGACATCTGTTACATATATAAAGCACCTATTATATGCAAAGCATTAGAGTATGTGCTTTGGATAAGCAGAAGGCAGCAAGAGGAACTAGCAATTATAAGGAATCTGCTACATGCCAGATGCTTCACTGAGGAACATACATATGCTATCTCTCCTAACTGTTTCAAAATCACTCTAATTGCATTATAATCCTGGTTTTAAAGACGAGTAAACTGAGGCTCAAAAAGATTAAATAATTTGGGCAAGTCCTCACACAAATTCTGGTGTTGTTGTGTACTAGCTGTGCATGCATACTCTTTCAAAACACCTAACTTCTATGACTCTTGTTTTTCTTAATATAGAGATAAACAACCCTCATAGGGTTGTTGTAGTTCACTCGCTTGCATTTTCCAAGGGAATCCTACTGCCAATCTATAAATCAACAAATATTTGCTTGAAACCAACAATACGTCAACTAAGTTTTCTTGGGATTGAAACATTTAAGGATAAATTAACATTGGTCACAGAACATATAGGCTTTGCTGGTAAAAAAAGAAAAATGGTGATTAACAGCAAGCAACTCTCTCTCTTCCACTTCTATAAATACCCAGCTAATAATAAAGCAAATGTGACGTAAAAGCATTGTGACATATATACACTAATATGTATAAAATAGATAACTAATAAGAACCTGATGTATAGCACAGGAAACTCTACTTCACTGTACAATAGAAACTAATACAACATTGTGAAACAACTATACCCCAATTTAAAAAATAATAAAAAAACCAAAGTTCATATGAATCATCTAGGATCTTGTAAAAGTACAGATTAAGTATATGTGGGGTGGGGCCTGAGATTTAAAATTGCAAATAAATTCCCAGGTGACATAAAAAAAAAAAAAGCATTGTGTTATATTACTAAAAAGAATCCTAGAGGGTATCTCAACCAAACTTCTTTTTATTGATGCATAAACTGAGTTCTCCCCACAATTGTACAGCCTGCCTATAGCAGACCTAGGGTTAGAATTAAGATCCCTGACTCCCAAGTGAATACATTTGCACTTTACTATTCTTTACTTTGTCATCATTATAGAATATATCTTTGCTTTAGACATTGTGCACTGTCTTCTGATCATTTTCATCCAAATCTATTGACACTGATGACAGTGGTATTAAATGATACTATGGTGATTAAGAAATAAACACTCATCTAATTCAAGATAATTAAAATTATATTTAACTCACCAGGACATCAAATTTTTATGAAGTGGGATATACAAGGTAAAGATAAAAACTTTTCATATATGGTCAATTCTCACTCCTGCACACTAATAAAGGGAAACGAGGGTGCAGGCAATTAGCATATAAATCAAAAGTCACTAACGATAATTACTCGTGAACTGGTAATTCTGTTTGCTGCGAACTCCAGATCCAGGCTCTACACTTTCCTGCCCTGTTCTGGGCCACGATAGAATGATCTGTGCAGACACAGGAGGAGGTTGGAGGCCTCCGTTTCCGTGCCTCTTTTTAGCAATGACTATCCACCTCCATATTTCCTCTCCTGCTGGGCAACCAGCCCTCCTCCATGGGTCCAGCTCATCCCAATCTCCAGTAACTCTATTATTTTTTCATGACATTTTCTGTCCTGGAAGTGGTAATGTAGATGGCATTATTTTTTACCCATATCCAGGGCACCTCACTGTAAGTGAAATATACATCCTGACTTGTGAAGGTTGAGCATGACAACACAACCAAATGTACCTAAAATAAGCAAGTGACTTGTGTCACTTCTCAGCCAGCCTCTATTATGTTCTCATTCCCCTCGTCATGGTGACAAGCAATGTTGTCAACAGCAGTTGCATCATCATCCTGGGTTCTAAAAGGAAGACAAGGAGAAGAGCTGCAACTCACCCACAATAAACATATCCAAAATGGACATGCAGCATGATCTGGAAATAAATATTTTTTGGATTCATAATTTGGAGTCATTTATTACCATAGCATAACCTAGATCAGCCATTGTCAATTTTCAGCATCTATCAAAATCACCTAGTCCCACACCGAGTTTCCCATTCTCAGGTAAAACCCAGAATTTGCATTTCTAACAGATGATACTGATGCTGCTAATCCAGGAACCAGACACTGAGAACCACTGACCTGGTCCATCCTGACTAATATAGGTGTAATGTTTTAATGCTGTTGTTAGTCTCTTGTAGACTTTGTCACCTTTTTTGGCTTCTTTAACCTTACCCATAGCTCTGTACAGACTGATTTGATTAAATTCTCTTCAGTTGAAACAATCTAAGTGGAAATTCTCCTTCATGCTAGGACCCTGACTGATACACCCTGTATAATCTTGCACATGATGTTATCCAAAAATTTTCAATATATGTTATCTCTTATCCACACAACTACCTTGAAAATTGCTATGGCAAATAAAACTTAGCAAATGAGGAAACTGAGTTTCAGACAGAGTGCAACTAATCCCTCCTTGGTGGCTAATTTGTTTCAGATCTTGGATTGAATTTAGATGCCTCCTACTTCATATATTTTTCCGTGATATGTTATAGATAGTGTTGGAATATATCCTATGAGCTTCTTTTTGGTTTTCCTCATATTAGTTTATTGCATTCTTAATTATATTTTACTGCAAAATGACAGGAACTAGCTTCAATTCCCAGAGAGGACAACAACCACATTATAAACTTTCTGAGACATGCACAAAATAACATATGTTCTAGGAACAAACTTTACTTGACCAATAGTGATTCAGCAAAGAATGGAAAGCTACTTGCAGGTATAGTTAATGGGATTTAACTATACCTGAATTAGTTTTCAGTCTCTGATCATTACAAACTAGGAAAATGCAGTGCATTTCCTAGTGCTTAACACTGAATTATATGTTTCTATAATTAGTATAATATTTATGGATTCATCCCATCAGGACCATTATTCACATATATAAATACAGTAAATTATGAACTTGAAAAGGAAACCCTGAAATATTTCACTTTTATGGGAGAATATGTAAAGAAGGTATATAAGCTTACTAGTTTGCTTATACTGTATTTTTGTTAAAATTTCAAACACTACTGATTATTATACAGATATTAAAAGTGTATGTAAAAGAATGTCCATCACTTCATGTGTTTGTTGGCAACCTGTATATCTTCTTTGGAGAAATGTCTATTTAGGTCTTCTGCCCATTTTTGGATTGGGTTGTTTGTTTTTCTGATATTGAGCTGCATGAGCTGCTTGTAAATTTTGGAGATTAATCCTTTGTCAGTTGCTTCATTTGCAAATATTTTCTCCCATTCTGAGGGTTGTCCTTTCATCTTGTTTATGGCTTGCTATGCTGTGCAAAAGCTTTTAAGTTTATTTAGGTCCCATTTGTTTATTTTTGTTTTTATTTCCATTTCTCTAGGAGGTGGGTCAAAAAGGATCTTGCTGTGATTTATGTCATAGAGTGTTCTGCCTATGTTTTCCTCTAAGAGTTTTATAGTGTCTGGCCTTACATTTAGGTCTTTAATCCATTTTGAGTTTATTTTTGTGTATGGTGTTAGGGAGTGTTCTAATTTCATTCTTTTACATGTAGCTATCCAGTTTTCCTAGCACCACTTATTGAAGAGGCTGTCTTTTCTCCATTGTATATTCTTGCCTCCTTTATCAAAGATAAGGTGACGATATGTGCGTGGGTTTATCTCTGGGCTTTCTATCCTGTTCCATTGATCTATATTTCTGTTTTTGTGCCAGTACCATACTGTCTTGATTACTGTAGCTTTGTAGTATAGTCTGAAGTCTGGGAGCCTGATTCCTCCAGCTCCGTTTTTCGTTCTCAAGATTGCTTTGGCTATTCGGGGTCTTTTGTGTTTCCATACAAATTGTGAAA
>NW_020185336.1:9837635-9851598 GCF_003031525.2 Neophocaena asiaeorientalis asiaeorientalis | reverse complement strand
TTTTAAAAAAAAAAGAAAGAAAGAAAAAGAAAGATACTAACAGTGTAGCTGCTGAGCTGGAATTGGACTAAAATATTACAAGTACAGGGAATTACATCTTCAGATTGCCAGGAAAGAGGTGACTTGGGGATCCCTTGAGCTTTCTTTTTGGTTATTAACAAACTATCAGATTTTTAAAATGTAAAAGCAAGAGAAATGAGTCAATATGCAAAAATTGTTTTTTACTTAGAATTTGGGTTGACTGTTTTACATAAGGAAGGCCAAAATCTGCCATCACCCAATCAACCAAGGAAGCAGAGAGGGATCATTCAGAGGGACGAAAGTAAAGCAATGAGTAGAGAACTTCTAAATAAGACATTTTTTTTGTAATATGGTCCCTTCCAGGGTGCTCTAGGAAGCAACTGTCTTGTTCCTACAGAAGGATTATCAGTGGTGGACACAGATGTGCAGATCTGGCATACAGTGTGTATTTTTTCCCCCTAGATTTGCCAGCTCTCTAACCTCCCTCACCCCGAAGTTGTTGCTCAGAGTCCTCTAATCCTCCTCTGAGAACACATGATCTAAGCTTAGAGCCTGCCTCTCCCACCCTGGCCCCTATGGGGAACCTGCCATTACAGGCAGTAAGAGTGTTCTCTCTTTGCTATTTTCAAACAACATTTGGGAAAAAATGAAGAAAATAAATAGTATCAAAACTTCTATAGTCTCCACTTGTATGAAACCCATGTCTCCTGCTGCCTTTTGAAATTCTGGCCTTTATTATGACTAATACAGGCTAATGAAGTGTTGGAGAAAATATCTGCAGCCCGTCAAGAAGGAACAATAGTAGTTGCAAGGTCCTATAGCATTTATCTAGGTGAGATTAAAGAGTACCACTCAAAACCAACAATGAATACCCAAATAATGTTTAACTACACAAGAATTTTTAAACTGTGAGGAATTTCATAACTTGCCTATTTGTCTAAAGAAAAATTAATGAAACAAATAGTTGGGTTAAAGCTAGGTTTCTCTATCTTGTAAACCACTATATCTGTTTATTTTAAAAAATGGTCTGGGGCTTCCCTGGTGGCGCAGTGGTTGAGAGTCCGCCTGCCGATGCAGGAGACATGGGTTCATGCCCCGGTCCGGGAAGATCCCACATGCCGCAGAGCGGCTAGGCCCGTGAGCCATGGCCGCTGAGCCTGCGCGTCTGGAGCCTGTGCTCCGCAATGGAAGAGGCCACAACAGTGAGAGGCCCGCGAACCCAAAAAAAAAAAAGGTCTGGGTTGATGAATTTTTTTATCAAACTAGTGGGAAATCTTTTTCTTTGACTATCTTATCCATTCATTTACTCATTTGGTCAACAAATATTTCTTGACCATCTGCTATGTGTCAGCAATGTTCTAGGTGCTCAGAATACAATAATGAACAAAAGATACCAAACCCTAAACAAACATATAAAAACCCTTGGCCTCACTGAATTCAAATTCTAGCAGGGGAGACACATGATAAACAAGAGATATAATAAATACTTAAATTATGCAGTATTTTTAAAAGTGATATATGCTTCGGACAAAAATAAAGCAGGATAAGGAGGACTGGAAGTTCTCAGGGGAGTTGCAACTTTAAATAGCTGGTCAGGATAGGACTTAGTGAGAAACTAATGTTTGAGCAATGACTTTAAAGAGGTAAGGAAGTTAGCTATGTGTTATTTTGGAGGAAGACCATTTCATTTGGAGAGACTATGAAACAGGAAGGCCAGTGTGACTGGATAAAGGAGAGTAAGGGGGACAGTGGTAGAAAATGAGATGGAATGAAGATGTATTTAATAGGGAATAACAAATCTGACTCCATATTAGATCTGTTTCTTTTACTTTAACCTTTGTATTCTATTGCTTTTGCTAAGTGGTGCTGCCTATAGCTGAATGTATACATAATGGCCCATCTTTGAGAACCCTGCACCTCCCATGGCTGAATATTAAGCTAAAATACCTTTGTTTAGCTCACAGGAAACATCCTGACCCAGCCCCCTGTGATGGCTGCAGAAAAGAAGAAATTAAGACATCCCCTACTAGAGTCCGACTGAAACCAGGAAGTATTTGTAATAACTTATGGTCTTTTTATGAAACCACGAAGTATTTGCAATAACTTATGGTCTTTTTACTTTACTCCTCACCTTCTCCTCTCTCTGTTTTTTAAAAGGAACTAGTATCCAGACCCTGGTAAAATGGTTCTCTAGGACAGTAGTCCACCACTGCCTGAGCCTCCCAGCTTTCTGAATCGAGTCATTATTCCTAGTCCCTAAACCTCATCTCCAGATTTACTGGCCTATCATGCAGTGAGCAGAAAGAGCTTGGACTCAGTAACAAAGATACCAGGCTGCACAGGGCCTTGTTGAACATGTGAGGACTTTGGCCTTTTTCTCTGAAATGGGGAGCCGTGTGAGGGTTGTGAAGAGAGGAGTAACTGACTGAACTTCTTTTAAACGGGTCCCTTTAGCTGTGAAATCCCTTTGGAGGTGGGAATATGGGTAGAAATAAGGAAACCAGTTATGAGACTTTTGTAGTAATTTGAATGACAGATAATAATACTCTTACCATCAGGTTGAAAGCAGTTTAAGTATTTTTGCTGAAAGAAAAATATCTGTTCTATTTTACAAGTCAGCTTGATAACAAGATTGTCAATTAAAAATTCTACAATCATGGTCCTCAGAGCAGGGTAAGTTGATGATTTAGGCCAAGTTGTGAACTACACATGCATCTTGGTATTGGGGTTCTGAAATGCCTCTTCTTCCTCCAAATCTCTCATGGTTTATCATGGTGACTTGGTCACCCTATAAGGTCACTATGAATATGCTCAGTACCTGGGAGGGAGGACAGAAACTTACTAATAACGTGAAGCTTATCTGTACACTTGATAATATTTCAAATTGTATAGTCAGAGTCTTCTAAATCAGTAATCTGAGAAAAAGCAATGCAAGCCCATCCACTTTGGTTACGAGGAGGTAAGTAAACAAAACTCCAATCATTAGCTTTGGCTGTTGACATGTAAGTCAAGGAGAGCCAGCCTTGAGATGTCTCTGTAACTGGGCCTAAACACAGGAGGTGGGGATGCGGGGGGTTCAAACTAAGGTAAAGATGCTACTGCAGCCCAAGGTTTCCCAAAATCTGGTAATCAAACAGAGGAGGCTGGACAAATTAATATGTTTATTTTTGGTTTGGGTTCGTTTTTTTTAAATAAACAAAGAGTCCTTGGGAAATGCTATCTTCAAGTTAAGCAGATATATTCCTATCAGAGCTTGTCAGAATCTTTAATATGCTAGCTTTCATCACAAATCTCCAAGAGTGTAATATATTATGCTCAGTTTCCCAGTGTTATTTTGAGACCTGATCCACCATAAATTTTTTTTTCATTCTTCTGTGTATCTTTTGCCATCTGAACACCTAGCACAGTGCTTTGAGTAGAAAATTTTTAAAGTAAATAAATGTATCTTCCTAATTCTCCAAATAACTTACACTTAATGGAGGCTACAAAGTTGCATGGCTTTACCTTAATATATAAAATATCAGAGAAAGATAGCACCCTCAAAAGAAGAGACATACGGTGTGGCTCTAAGTATTCCGCTTTCTTTTTCTTTACAGACTCTTGATTGTATAATATACAAAATCATATTCAGTGGTTAGTCCATGAATACTAAATACTAATATATGTGTGTGTGTGTGTATATATATGTATACATGTATACACACACCTCCACACACACACATTCTTAGAATTATGATATACCTTTTAGAAATGTACTCTTAACTTCAAGGCCTACTGTATCTATCATGATTGTTTTAATATGTCCTTTTTCTGAATAATAGGTAATTGAGGCAACTGGCATACTTGTTCTCTGTCATCCACTATGCTAGGTAAAATAAGTAAGAATTTAACCCAACATGTGCTAAGTCAAAGTCAATGTTTTATCTACTTCTAAGAATGGCCATCATCAAAAAATCTACAAACAATAAATGCTGGAGAGGGTGTGGAGAAAAGGGAACACTCTTGCACTCCTGGTGGGAATGTAAATTGATACAGCCACTATGGAGAACAGTATGGAGGTTCTTTAAAAAACTAAAAATAGAACTACCATATGACCCAGCAATCCCACTACTGGGCATATACCCTGAGAAAACCATAATTCAAAAAGGGTCATGTACCACAATGTTCACTGCAGCACTATTTACAATAGCCAAGACATGGAAGCAACCTAAGTGTCCATCAACAGATGAATGGATAAAGAAGATGTGGCACATATATACGATGGAATATTAGCCATAAAATGAAACGAAATTGAGTTATTTGTAGTGAGGTAGATGGACCTAGAGTCTGTCATACAAAGTGAAGTTAAGTCAGAAAGAAAAACAAATTCTATATGCTAACACATATATATGGAATCTAAAAAAAAAAAATGGCTCTGAAGAACGTAGGGGCAGGACAGGAATAAAGATGCAGACGTAGAGAATGGACTTGAGGACACGGGAAGGGGGAAGGGTAAGCTGAGATGAAGTACGAGAGTGGCATGGACATATACACACTACAAAATGTAAAATAGATAGCTAGCGGGAAGCAGTCGCATAGCACAGGGAGATCAGCTTGGTGCTTTGTGACCAACTAGAGGGGTGGGATAAGGAGGGTGGGAGGGAGACACAAGAGGGAGGGGATAGGGGGATATATGTAGACATATAGCTGATTCACTTTGTTATACAGCAGCAACTAACACAACAATGTAAAGCAATTATACTCCAATAAAAATGTTAAAAAAAATAAATTAAAAGTATAGAATGAAAACAGAATATGAAACAGGCTAGGTATTAACTATTTTTATAACACACTTATAACAAGTGACCTGAAACTCATATTACCATACCTTTTTAGTCCATTAAGTAGTTTTGTTTCAAATAACTGAATAACTATAGATATCATTAAAAATCTTAGAGCCAATCATTTAGAAGCTTCTGTACGCCCGTAATTCTATTCTTCAAGGATGCACATATGGGCTTGCCATTGTAACAAATGAATTTATATCTGCGATGGGTGTTAATTCCTTATACACATACATACCACAAATGTAGGGTTTTCTTCCTAAATATCCTATCTCCAGTACGAAGACTGAAATAAACACAAAGGAAATCTTTTCCTCTCTATAAAATAACAGCAAAAGTTTCCCTTTGTATAAATTAAGAGCCAACTTTCTTCCACTTATTATGTCATGTTCATTCTAAAATGAACAGTAAATGAATAGTAAAATACCTTTTACTATGTAATCAGAAACAGACTCTTTGTACAGGTTTAAATTAAAAACAACCACCCAAAATTCTGCCTTCTAAGAAGAAAAAGAGCTCTTGAAAGTTCTGAAACCTTAGCCAGTCACTGGTCAATATACTGGTCACAGGAGGACTCAAAAAAGTATATGTGGCTCTAGACAGGAAGGGTCCTGGAAAATCCTCCTCTGAAAGTCTGCCCCTCCAGCAATGGGGCAGGAGCATCTTCCTCGAATACACAGGACAGTGCATTTTGGTAGCAAAGGGAGAGGTACTCAATCACATAGGTTTGAATGTGCACAAAGAAAAAGCAATGACTTTTGAAACTGAATGACCCTTCTTATTAATACAGTTGACAGCATTCTGTACATTGTGGGTACAGCTTATGGAATTTAAGAACTTCATGAGTCACCTATAACAACTCTCCAAACTCCTTAAGGTGAAAAATATTTTAATGAAAAGAAAAGAAAATGAAAGCCTTTATTTTCTTTTCTTCTGATTTTGAACAGATGCACTCTGGGAAATGGTGATGTCCTTTTAGTAAATCAGAATGTCAGCTGAGTAAAAAGAAATATAAACTCCTGGACATTCTCTGTAAGTTAAAACAGTGTAAGTAAATTTAGTTAAAGTAAACATCTAGTGGGGAATACAAGAAAACTGTATTTATTTATAAATGCATTCACTTAAATTCTAAACAAGTAAGTTACTAAGCTATAATTTTGAGAAATTGTGATGTGATTCTGACAAAGAATATAAAGAATTTTAAACTGTAAAAAGGTGATGGGTAGATAAAAGAATATAGGTTGATAAAAAGATTAATGTACAGGCTCAGGCATCTTAATGTTACAATCTATGGTTATGAGTAATCATTTGGAAACAAAAACTCCTCTAAGTGGCTCTTGTCCTTTTCCTGCCCTCACAGTACCTAACCAGCTGTAGCTGACATATGTTTAGGAATAAGCCACGTTTCTACAAATCAGAGTCTGTTAAAAGAGATGTACATTGTCAACCAATCAACTAGATTCTGATGGAGTACTGAAACACATCTCCATTTATTTAGTTCTTCCTTGCTTTCATTGGAGTTTTGTATTTTTCCTTGTATAGATCTTGTACATATTTCATTAGACTTATACCTACATATTACAATTCGAGGGTGGCCAATGTAAATGGTATTTGTTTTTTATTTCAAATTCTACTAGTTCTTTGCTAGCATATAGGAAAGCAATTGACTTTTGCATATTGATCTTGGATTCTACAACCTTGTATATTGTACCTTTTTAAGAAATAAGTTTTACTGGAGCACAACCATGCCCACTAATTTATGTATTGCCTGTGACTACTTTTCAGCCACAACAGCAGAGTTGAGTAAATGTGATACAGACTATGGCCTGAAAGCCTAAAATATTTGTTACTGACAATTGTACTCTTCATCCATGATTTCAATTGCAGGCATCTCACTCTTCTGACTGCCTCCTGTCGTTTCAGCTTACCTCCCCTAGATTTCTGATTCCAACAATTCTATGACTTTTGGGGACTTTCAATCCATTGATCCAGTACATCTTTTTTTTTTTCATTTCTTACCCACCTTATATTCCATGATCCATCATTTTAATCATTCTTTTTCATACTTCTCTTTCTTTTCAACATATTTACTTGGAAAAAATGTCAAGCCTGGATAAATGTAATTCTCCATCTGCTTTGTGCCTGAAACTTTGCAGTTGAATATAAGTGACAAAAAGAAAAAAAAACACAGAACCATGTCCACTGGTTTCTCTTTCACTTCATAACCACAGAACTTAAACAGACTTCAAGTTTAAAAAAAAAACACAAACTTTTATTTCCTTAACCAATTCATTCTTCTTGCTGCCTATTTTCTACTTTCTCCATCTTCCTCCAGCTATTACAATTCCTCCCCTATCTCACAACTAAAAAATGAAAGCAGAAGTAATCAGAAAAGAAATTTCACAAACTCCTACCACATCTACTCACTTGTCCAAATCTGTGTCCTTATACTGTTTTTCCTTTGGTTTCCATAGATAACCGTCCATGTTCCTGACAATTTATCCACTCATTCTCTTCCCTCTAGACTACTCAAGTGCATTATTCCAGAAACTACCTCTCTTTTTTCATACACTGTTATTTTACCCTCACTACTGGGTCAGCCCCATCAACACACAAACATGCTGTAATTCTTCTCATGGTAAAACAAAACAAGGAACTCTCTTGACTCTATATTACCTTCCAACTACCTTTCTGCTTCCCTTTACAATAAATCTCCCTAAAAGAGTAGGGTATATTTGATACCCCTACTTCATTTTCTTCTCTTTCTTCTTGAAGGCAATCTAATAAAATTTTTACCCTAAACCTTCCACTGAAACCACTCTTCTCAAGGCCACTAATGCTGACTCCAAGGATCAAACACTGCCCTCATCTTCCTTAACTTTTCAGCAGCATCAGTTTGGGTTTTTCCTGATGCAAACCCTGAGACAAGGGTTCAAATGAAAGTATTTATTTAGATATGTCAAGGAACATGAATAGGTGAGCGGAAAGTGGTACAGGAAAGGAAAGCCAGTCAATGAAGGGTGTATTATTAAAGCAACTACTACTGGAATTTAGTTCATTGAGGAAACTCATAGAAACATTATAAACATTCACTTCAGCATTATTCCCACTTATGAATCTAGAGCTGGAATATTTATACAATGACTCCATCTAGTCATTGATTAAGGGCATCTGAATAGGAAGAATGTATTAATTTCCCAGCATTTCTGGCTCATGCTTGGGCAGAGTGCATTTTCATTTGTTTTGAAAACAATCCTCAGGTGTGAAGATGTGGATATTGATAGCTGAAAGTTGGCAGGAACACTCAGAATAGCAAGGTCCAAATGATGTGAATGAGGCAGCAACAGCTTCTGTTAAAGGACATACATTCTCCTTCTTACAAAATTTCCTCAGTTGGCTTTAGAAACAACATAGACTCTTGGTATCCCTTTTATCTTTCTGGTCTCTCTTTGTAGTCTCCTCTACCTCTTCTCCTCATCCTTAACCAATAAATGTTCTCCTTATTAGCTACACACACTCCCAAGATAATCTTACCCACTTTCTATATGTTGATATCTTCAAAATGTATGGCTTTAACCTAGTTTTCTTGAAATTCAGATTTATATATCAAACCATCTAGTTGACGTCACCACTTAGTTGTCCAAGAAGCATCTCAAACATATGATGCCTAAGACCTGATCTCCCTATACTCCTCCTTATCTTAATGGAATTTCCATTTTTTTAATTCCTCAAACTCAAACCTGGGAAACAATTTTAACTCCTTCCTCTCCTTCAAACTCATCTCCAATCCATCAGTAAATTCTATGATATCAACATTTGACATATATCTAGAATCCAACTACTTCTCATCACCCCCTCCATTAACAACCTGGTCCCACATTTTGTCAACAAATTAATTACAGTAGGCTTTTGTTGTGTCTCCCTGTTTCATCCTTACCACTCCACCTCTACACACATATGCAAACAGAGAGTCTATGCTCAGTATAGCAGCTAAAGTGATTTTTTTAAAACTTTAGACCATATGACTCCTTTCTTCAACTCTCTAATGGTTTTCTATCTCAGTCAGAGTAAAATCATTCTTTACATGATCTGACCACCACTACCTTAGTGATCTCATCTGCTACTATATCACTTTCACTCATTTTGCTCTGTCAACGAGGACCGCTCACTTTTCCTCAAACATACTAATCACGCTTTTATGTCAGGACCTAGTAATATGTTGATCTCTCTGCCTAAAAGTCCTTCTCTCCAATATCAGCATGGCTCACATCCCCACCATCTTCAGGCTTCTGCACAAATAAATGTCTCTGTGACAAAGAGACTTACCCTGACCAACCTATTAAAAAGAAACCTACCCTCCAACAGTTCCTCTCCTCTTTCCCTGCTTTAATTATTTGACATATTATATATTTTACTTGTATATCTGTCTCTCCTCACCTGAATGTAAGCTCCATAGGGCTAGGATTTTTCCCAATTCTTCACCATTTTCAGACACTGAAATAGTACATGTCACAAGGTTGGCACTCAATTAATACATGGAAAATGTATAAAGAAATTAATGAAGAATAATTAAAGTTTAACAATTAGCATTTTGCCATGGAACTTACTCAGATTACCTAATTATAAACAAATTTAGATGAAAGGAAAACGTACAATCCTGTTTCAGTTTGTTTTTTCTTTTTACATAATATCTTTTTTTTTTTTTTTTTTTGGTACGTGGGCCTCTCACTGTTGTGGCCTCTCCCGTTGCGGAGCACAGGCTCCGGACGCACAGGCTTAGCGGCCATGGCTCACGGGCCCAGCCGCTCCGCGGCATGTGGGATCTTCCCGGACCGGGTCACGAACCTGTGTCCCCTGCATCGGCAGATGGACTCTCAACCACTGCGCCACCAGGGAAGCCCTACATAATATCTTTTTAACAAAGTTCACTTTTATGAAAAAAAATGGATCTAACCAAAATACAGGATGTGAATGTTTACAGCCTTTTATGTATTTTTCACTGAATTTATATTTTTTATAATTTATTTATAAATTGGGAGAACAAAGATGGGCAGATGATATGCTTTATAACCTGTAATTATTTAAGTAGAAATGTCTTAAATAAAGTTCCTAGGACTTTAATCTTCTGCTCACTACTGCTTCATAAATTTTTCAAATTCTGATTATTGTGAATATCACACTTTGATGTGTGACACACATGTAATTTCTATTCCTTGGATTTTTTTCCTCACTTACACCATTTTGCAAACAATATCAGCTTGAGTTAAATTAACAGAAGGCAATATGACAAAATTAAATAGCAATTCCTTCTTTCTTTAAATTGCCCAGTTCTTTCCATTTTGTGTTTTGCACACGTCATGTCTTGTTCATGACTATAAACATGGAAATTTTTTAGTTTGGTGCTTATGGTCTCTTTCACATGCACTCTGATATCTACCCTCTGTGTGTTCCAACCCCCAAACACATACTAGAACAATGTGCTTTCTATCATGTTAAGTTCTGTGGGCCATTCAGTAGTGTCAAACCTCATATGTGTTGTGGCCTCCTCACTTTAAGAGTCATATTAAAAACACTGATTTCACATATTAAAAACTGAAGGGACACATTCATATCTCTCTTTTTCTATTACCATGTTCTCATATCGTCCACACCAATGTGTTTTCTTCCTCTATAGTACTTTGCTTAATTTCATTGTTTTTTTCTGTTTCTGTTAATGCCTAACTATGACAATCTATGAAATATCTGTCAATTCCTTATTTTATGCTTATTTACTTATCCTACAATGAATCAATAATTGGGAGAATATTATCAAATAATTATTTCTAGAGCAATCTATTCCTAAATTACTCCATGAAAATAAAATTTTATTAAATTTGCTTTGGAATGTTAACAAAGGTAAAAAAAAAATTAAAGTAGAAGAAAATCACTTTTATGTAATGGTTAGTGCTATAGACTGGATGTGTACACCCAAAAATAGTATTTTAAAGCCTAATCTCCAATGTGATGGTACTTGGAGGTGGGAACTTTGGGAAGTGATTAGATCTTGAGGGCAGAGCTGTCATGAAGGGGATTAGTGCCTTTATAAAAGAGACCCCAGAGAGCTCCCTTCTCGCTTCCCCCACTGAGAACAGAGGGAGAAGATGAACCAGGAAGTGAGCCCTTACCAGAAACTGAATCTTCCAGCACCTTGATCTTGGACTTCCAAACTTTCAAAACTATGAGAAATAAAGATCTGTTGTTTATCAGCCACCTACTCTAAGCCTAGTTTTATAGCATCCAGAATAAACTAAGACAGCCTAATTTATAAAAAGATAATTTTCAGTAGGATATAATGAGTGATATCTTGCCAGAATCATTGTGAGAATTAAATGATAGAATGTATATAAAAAAACATCAGGTTGAGTATTAGCTCATCATAGATGCTTCATAAAAGATGAATCTAGTGCAAGATCTTTCCATAATCAGAGTCCACATTAGCCAGGCAGATGTCATGCTTGTGCTCAAAATGTCTAAGAAATTGATGATCTGGGCATGGCTGAGCACTACTTGATAAAGTTTAAAGAACTTAATAGAAAAACTCCAAGAAATTAAACCTCCTCATTAACACCACGTGTACCATTTTGAAAGTAATTAAAATATAAAGCACAATAGACTAATCACGATGACAGAACTATTACAATATAGTATAGCTATTTTGTATTATACTATTCTATAACTACACATTGTACTATTTTCAATAATCAAGGTGCTTTTTTAACCAGACAAAATGGAAGCATGCAAGATTTTTTTTAATGCATACATCAATAAAACTTCTGAAATCAAACTAGCACTCATCAATCTTGAAATTTTCTTTTAGGAATAAGGAGTCCAAGAATAAACACAAATGAAATATTTGAAGCTTTCAAATTGTCCCTAAATAATCAAAATTATAAATACAGTATTGACGATGAAGAACTATTTTACACATAATCTATATTTCCTCATTGTACTAGATATCAGAAAACAAAGTGTTAAAACTCAGTTTAGAATAATGTGCAAGTCTTTGACATACATTTTTAAATCTTTTGTTAAAATTTACCAATTCTCATTTTCAGGCCATAAAAAGGAATTTAATGATTTACTAATTAAATCATTTGTATAAAATGCTTTATACACTTTAAATTGTTTTGTAACTTTTTGTAGAATTATTTTTAATAAAGATAATATTTATTCAATATTTTCTGTTGTTTTTAAATTCTTAATAAATAACTTAGTTCAAAACTTCAAATGTATTTAAACAATAATTCTGCTCAATTTTGTTAACTGGAAGTAAAATGAAGCCCTAGAACAATTTTAGAAATAAATAGTTTAAGATATACAGATTTTTTCTTTTTTAAAAATAGTCTATCAACAACTTGGTTCAAAATTTATCAAAGTATCTCTTGGACAACCTCTGTCCTCAATAAGAAATTTATCTAAATACGATGAGACCATTTGTGGACTTTCAGGTATGCTTAGTATATCTGGAGGATGAAAGAGCCTCACTGGAAAACAGAATCAACAGAGAAATAAGATGTACTTCATGATGAATCTTAAAAGAGTATCTTCTTAAAAAAAAGAGTATCTTCTAGCAGGAATCTATATACTAGTGGGGAATTTGTTGCTACTTCTCATATATACAGAACATGAGAAAAATTGTATTTCTGCGATCTCTCAGTATAAATCATGAATAAACACCAAAGAGTAGTTCATAGTCACTGGAAAGAGAAACAGTTACAAAATTAATCCCACTTTTCTTTATACATTATTTACTTTGCACAACATACAGCACATTAAAAATGGACCAAACACTATTCTAGGGGATTTCCCAATACTACGTTTTTTAATTCTCATAACAACTCCATGAGGTGGGTACTTGTGTTGTCCCCATTTTACAGGGAGGCACAAAAAGTTTAAGTAACTTTCCCAAGACCACATGGCTTAACCACTCTGTCATACAGGCTCTCTCATGGCCTCTTTCCATATGTCTATTCTTGTACTTTTATTAAAATAAAGTCTTCTGTCTTTATCAGGTTCTTCCATAATTATGTCATCCACTGCACATATAATAAAATTCAGACACTCTATCATCCCCTCTCAAATAAACACATCACAGAAGTAGATAAGTGGATGACCAATAAGCACATGAAAAGGTGATCAAAATTATTAGTTATCAATGAAATTCAAATTCAAATGAGGAGACACTATTTCACTCCCACCAGCAAGGCTAATATCAAAACAGATGACAATATCAAATGTTGCTGGACCACTCAGATGAACTGGACCACCCTACTATATAAAACTGGTAGATGTATAAAATGTGTTCAATTACACTTCAGAAGTATTGGGCAGATTTTTTTAATAAAGTTAAACCTAGGCCAATCTCACACTTTTTCAGTGGTGCTGTGCCCAGGTATACTTTCCCAGATACCCTGTCCACTCATAGATAACTGCCTGCTACTGAAAGTAATCCTGCTCCGCCTCTACCACACTTTATATTTTCCAAACTGAAGTGTTTTAAAGTAAATTCCAGTTTTCAGATTATTTTCCTGCATATACTTCTGTGAACATTGTTAACAAGTTCCCATTCCAATCAAGGCTTGAGTAAGCACTTCCATTGTTTCTCTCCCACTGACTATAACTAAAAACAGCAGATAGAATGCATGGAGCAGCTACCTGAGGACTCTAAAAAGTAAACGGTAGCTGAAGGAATAAGGGAAGGAAACTAGAAACTGAATGCCATTGAACTGGTAGTGAGTTTAACATAGATTTTTCCACCAGTATCCCATGCTCTGGATTAAGAAGCATCATAAAAGCTGAACCTATGTACCAAGTATGAACAGAAAATGTTCCAAGAGAAACTACCTATTTCTGGTCCACACAGTAGGAAAGGAGGCTTCTATGGGTCAGAAACAGTGTGGGGAATCTCACGGGGGCTTTCATTTGTTTTTTGCAGTTCTCTCTTCCCCTCTCCCGCAGAAAATCCTGTAGCTGTAGTGGGGATGATGACAGCAATAGATGAACAGGTGCCTAAAACTCTAAGGGAAGGAATCTTTCTCACTGACCAGAGAAAATGTTCTTTTAAGAGCAAGGTGGCGGGG
>NW_020185336.1:9752532-9837450 GCF_003031525.2 Neophocaena asiaeorientalis asiaeorientalis | reverse complement strand
AGTCCTGTTATGCTTCTCTCTCTCTCTCCCTCCAACTTCTCCACTCCTCTACCATTTTCTCCTCTCTGTCTCCTTACTGCTCAGCACTAGAAACAGGCATAATCACGCCAGAGGCCTGTCAAGGCAAGGAAACTAAAACCCAAGATTGCCAGCTGAGGAAAAGAGAAATGTGTTAGGGAAATCACAGAGAGGTGTGAGTTCAAGAAAGTGATTCCATAAAGTTGTGTATGAACTCCTGGGCTCACCACTAAGCTGAGCATGCATAGATCTGACTTTGCTAAAACAAACAAAAACAAGTGACGTTCTCCATTAGATTAAATAAGACCTAGAGTTGTATAACATAATATTAAAATGTCCAAGATACAATCCAAACTAACCTGACATATAAGTACTGAAAAATTTTAACTTCTCACATTTAAGATAACAGATGCCAAACTTAAGATAATTTTTGGAATTATCAGACAAAAAATTTAAATCAGCTATTAAAATCATGCTACAAGAAGAAACACGTGAAAGAACTGTTTACAAGGCAGATCTTTTTCACTGTTGATTTCTAGCAAACATTTAAAGAAGAAATGATACCAATTCTAAACAATTTCTCTAGGAAAATAGAAGAGGGTAGATCATATCCCAACTCATTATCTGTAGCCAGGATTACCACAAAACAGACCAAAACAGAAGAGGAAAATTAACTACTAGCCAATATTCCTTATGAATATTTACAAACAAAAGTTATCAACAAAATATTAACATATCAAATCCAGCAATAAATTTAAAAAATAATTCATCATGACCAAGTGGTGTTTATCTCAGGAATGCAAAGTTCAATCAATATTGAAAATCAACTTTTGTAATCCATTATATTAACAGATTAGAGAAGATAAAAGTATGTGATTATATTAATCAGTGCAGAGAAAAATCTGACACAATTTAATATCCATTCATGATTTTTAAAAAAAACTCTTAGCAAATGAGGAATAGAATTATACTTCCTTAACCTGATAAAGGAAATTTAAAAACAAAAATAAAACAAACACACATAGCAAACATTATTCGCAATGGTAAAGAATAATTGCTTTCACTTTAAAATCAAGCATAGAGCAAGAATATCATTCTCATCACTCCTATCCAACATTTTATTGGAAATTCTAGCCAGTGCAGTAAGAAAAAAATAAAGTAAAAAGAATAGTTTAGAAAAGAAGAAATGAAACTGCTCCTATTGGTTGATAACAAGATTGTCTATGTAAAAATTCCAAGGAGTAAAAACATACATTCCTATAACTACTAAGTAAGTTTAGCAAGTTCATAGGGGATAAAACGCCAACATTAAGAAAAATGAAAACTTATGCTCACACAAAAACCTGTACCTGAATATTTATGGCAACTCTGTTAATATTATCCCAAGACTAATGAAACAATTCCAATGTCCTTCAATGGATGAGTGAAAAACAAACTGTGGTACAACCATACAGTGATGGTATAGCCATAGAGTGAAATACTATTCAGCAATAAAGAGAAATAACTTTCAGTTGCACACAAAAACATGGATGAATCTCAAAGTCAGTATGCTGAGTGAAAGAAAGCAGTCTCAAAATGTTATAAACTATATAATTCCATTTGTATGACATTCTCTAAAAGGCAAAACCATAAGGATGGAGAACATCATTGGTTGCCAGAGGTTAGAAAAGGGGGAAGTGTCTGACAACAAATAGGCATCAGAAAGAAGTTTTAGGAGCAATGGAACTATTCTTTACCCTGAATGTTGTGGTGATTACACAAATCTACACAAGTGGAAATCCATAGAACAGTACACCAAAAAACAAGAGTTGATATATGTATGTAAACTTTCAAATAATTTTTTAAAACAAAACATACATCTAACCTATGACGCAGCAATTTTACTCATAGGTATTTACCAAGATAAATGAAAATATGTGTCCACAAAAGGCTTGTACTTAATTGCCTTATTTATAGTAACCAGAAAGTGGAAGCAGCCCAAATACACTATAATAGAATGAATAAACAAATTGAGGTGCTTTTATATAATGAAATACTACTCAGAAGTAAAAAGGAACAGCATGAATGAATCTTAAAAATATTATTTGGAATAAGAGGAGTCAGATACAAAATAGAACATATGCAATATGATTCCATTTATAAGTTCAAAGAAGGTACACAAACACACACTCTCTCTCTATATATATATCAACCATACCCCACCACCCATACACCCATACACAACATACAGATAGATAGGTAGATAGATAATATATATCTATAGATATATATATAGATAGATGTTGTTATTGGAAATCAAAACATTGATTGCCTATGGACATGGGGGCAAGAGTCTGGAATTAATTAATTAAAAAAACAGTGAGGAAACTTTCAGAAGTGATAAGATATGTTCTATATCATGTTTGGGTTATGGTAACATGGATATATATAATTCTCAAAACTCATCAAACTGAACATTTTAATATAAAATAAAACTAAAGAGAAAAACATATAAATTTTGAAATTAAACTGAGGTACTATAATTGCTTCATTCCCACAATGACCACAAACTTAAAACGGAGCACACATGGCGGAATGTAGATCAAAAAGTCAGTATTAGACATGAATTCCCTGAAAAGTCATTCATTCTCTAAATGTAGTTTATTAAAATAAACTTACCTTAATTAGTTTCAACATCTTGTGCTAATAAGAGCTGAATCATGTTTTGGACACCTTATAGTACCTTCTAAATTTCATCTCAGACGAAGTCACTGTATTGGCTCTAAAAGGGCAATCCTGTATGGATTCTAAACAAAATATTTCCTTGTTTGCTCTGTCTCCTAAACTTAAGGGCAACAAAGTTTACATCCTTAGGCATAAGGTTTTAATTTCCTTTATGTTAACCACAGCTTCTCAAGGTACTTTTAATTCCTTGGGTCATAAAGGAAATGAGAAGTATTTGGAAATAATGAATCTTTGTAATGTCAGTGCCCTCAGTAAATGGGCACCTGCTCCATAGTACCACCAACCTGTTTCCTCCCAGTGGTTTTAACTTGCCAACACCACTGTTGTGCCAGTGGAATGAATGCAGACCCTGGCACCCCTAGCAATCACACTGTCTCAATGCCACTCCCCTTGCCCATCAGAAATTCCCCTGAACTACAGAAATTTCCAGTGAGAAAAACATGTGTAGAAGTGAAAAGTCAGAGAAGAGCAAAGATAAGAGTTACAGAAAAAATTAATATAGCAAATAAATATGACATATCTATTTGAAAAAGAAAATGTAGTTAAAGTGGTCATGTGCCATGACTTCTCCATTCTGCATTTAAGGCAACTGTCACTAACAGCTCATTATATTTGTTCCTGCTAAGCCTAGATAAAACCTCAGAGTCAACCTCATCTCACCATGTCAGGGAAATACTACCAACTAGTCACAATTAGTATGCAAGAAAAAACCTATTAGCCATCCCATGAAAGTTTTATGTTAACTTTATAAGATATATTATTGATTGAGGAAAACTATAGAAGGCATTTAAAAAACTGGTCCTTGCGTATCTGGGTTGCATAAGAAATTACTCTTTCTGCAAAAACCAGACCACATCCATTTGAAACCTAAGAGTATCATGAAAGGAATTCCCAAATTTCCTTATAATAATGAAACTGCTCCCCATCTTTCAGCCCATAACCACACCACAAACTTCACCTACATTCTCCCAGGATTTCTAACCCAGAATTGTTTAAGTCAACACACTAAAACAAAACACAGTGTGGTCTCCAAAGTTCCAAAAAGTAAGTATTAATGAAACTGTTCATTTAAAAGCAAACCTGCTCCTCCAAGTTGCTCCCTATTGCCAATGGAGCCATTCCCACTGTCAATAATGGAAGTTTTATATATAATCAAAGAGCAATGAGCATCCTTAGGTCTGAAGAGCTTTAAACAGAGACTTAAATATATCCATTAAATCAACATTTAAAATTATAAAAACCTTCTTCTAGTTTTGCAAACAAAATATCCACTATGGCTTGTGTATTTAGGTTTCTCAGGAAAATTCAGATTGATATTATCTGTAAATGTACAAATACTCTAATTTCAAGAAAACATGAAAGATAAGCCATTGGATGTGATATGAGAAAGCAAAGGTTCAATGAAAGATACACAAATTATAGTTTTAATTTCCAAACCAACACAAATCCATCATGTAGCATTTTCATCTCAAATATGCCAAGAAATTAAAGATTATTTGACTTGCAGCAATTAGACAAAAGCACAGCCATTATGGAGGCATTGCTTTTCATGAACGTAGACTAGTTTTAAAGATTTGTTTGTTTTGTTTTTAAAGCAAAAGCATTATCTGCTCAATTGCCCAGCAAGAAGATTTTACAAATTTCTCTCGTTTCCATAGAAATGCATTGATTAGAGCATAATTTCCGTTAATATTTTCTTCTTCTTCAGACTTCTCTCCTTGCTTAAACTAACAGTGCACCTGCCCCTTGCGGTCATTTTCATCTTTTGTTTGGCTCAGTAGGTTACCTAACTGGTGGATTTTATTGAGTTAAATCAAGCTGTCACTTCATCTGCTTGAAGGATGACTCAAATACTACACATAATAATAAAAGAAAAGTAGGATAAAATAATCTTGTCAAGCCAGAAAAACTGATTGCTTGAAGTTGTAGCCTTCAATCAATACACTAATTCCACAATTTATACCTTTTTCAATTGAAGAGGAAAGAAACCCTGATATGGTATTTCTTGGCTCACTGACCAACTTTGACCTTCTATCTATGTGAATGTAGGATTAACAGGGGCTTCTGCTTAGTGAAATCATCTATGAAAATAAGAAAGCAAATGTGGGCATTTGTGGCTCCAGGTAACTATTAATTTCAGCAATGCAAGAAGGACACGGTATTTATTTAGTATGTCTACTAAAATGAAGATTTTACTTAGCTTGAGGTAGATGGTCTTTTGTATTTAGAAATAATTTGAAGCTAGAATTGTGGCACAAAATGTTTTAAGATATGGCATAGTGTAATCCCCTAAGGATTTTTTTTTCTGTTTGATCTGTTCATTAAAAACTTATGCAAAAGAATAGGTAACTAAGCAATATACCACTCTTTCTTTCAAATTGTGTACTTATTTGGCTTCTTACAAAATCTGTCATCTATGATAAAATAGAGTTACACCCTCCTACTGAGCTACAGCTATGATTTCTTATAGAGTATAGTGAACTATTTTTTCACCTGTTATTATTATTTTAAAATAATCTATCATTTTCAAAAGCTTAGGTTTGTTTGTAAATTGTAATCAATTTGCATACCTTTTAAAATCAATAAAAACACTTGATTTCAAAACTCCAGACTCTCTTTAGCTGTCAGATTTCTGCTTTCCTTTCATAATTCCTCCCCTGCAGGCGTCAACCAGGAAATAAAATTCTTTGTTTAAATCCTTTTATATTTCACTAGGCCACCTGCTTACCTTGAACTATGGCATGCAATCAAGCAGGGTCCCCAAAACTAGTACTTCTTCTCCTACCCCATACCTTAGATGTGTGTGAGTGTGTATTTGTGCATACTACAAAGCAACCTATAAACTGGGTCATTAAAATTTTGGTTAAAAATATTTTCAATTATAAAAGTTTTCAAATAGTTTTAGCTTTAAATAAGTCATCTTCTTACATGATCAAGCAGTAATATTTTCATCAAAATGAGAGCTATATTAAATGCATAACACATATATACATATATATTTCTGAAATAAGCTTCTTTAAATGCCGGCTGCTGCGGAAACACAAGAATATCTTTGTCCTTCTGATGTGCTTAATCACATCTTGCTTCCAGCTTCAGCTTCTTAAGCCCTGATTTGAACTTTTGAAAAAACTGGGTGAGACTATTCTGTCACATAAACCAACTGAACAGACTGAGATCATTGAATGAAGTAGAGCACAGATCTCCAAATGCTGCTAGCATTTAAGAGCAGTAAATCAGAGTTTGAGATAGGTAAACAAAAACAACAAGTGTTTTTTTTTTCCTTCAGAGCAAGCATATACTTGCCAAACCCAAAGCGTACCCCTCAAAAGAGACCATGGCCTCTTACTTCTATACCGTTAGGATTTTTTATAAGAGGCAGCAAAAAGGAAAAAGAAGACAAAGAATAAAGTTAAAAATCTTAAGTGCTTCTCCTCCCTACCAGTCACCTACACACATACACATACACACAAGTGCACATACACACACACACACTTCTTACCTTCAGTAAGAAGTTTAAAAAAAATCATCTCAGAAAAGTTTACATTTACACATACAGAAACATATGTTCATTTCTAAATGGTGAAGAAGCACATTCAAACCAGTACCAAAATTATCTAACAAGTAAATTCCAGGATGCAATTAAAGGCCAAGAATGGCTTTCTGTTTGCACAATCCGATGAACTTGACTCACTCTTTATTTCTCTACGATATTTATGTAGAACTTCATTCAGTTGACTAATCCCTTCTTCATGAAAATATTTGTTCTCCTTTATACTGTTCCACCTTTCCTGTGTCTTTTATTCCCTTTTTATTCTCTTCTTCCTTTCCTCTACTTTGAGCATTCACAAGGTTTGACCCAGAGACCTGTACTTATATTAATATATATTCTCCTCTCTTTGATAATTCATTTATTCTAAAGGCTTCCATCTTCTGACTGAACTGTGGACAGCAGTCAATCTAGGGTTCAGGCTTTGGTTCCTAAGAGTCATGGAGAGGTCAGGCATTAAGCACAGGGTCAGGCCAAGCAGACAGTCTGGAACCAAGAAGAATACGGAAGTCAGCAGTCAAAAGCCAATTGGAAGATCAAGGCTGAGTGAAATGAAAAGAAAGGGATCATGCCTCAGCCAGATGTCAAGCAAGTAGAGTGGGTTTTAAACTGGGACAGGGAGCAGAGACCAGAAACACACATAGTTTCATATACCAAACACCTTAAAGTGGGAAATGCTGCCTCTTCTACCTTCATGCCAGGCAGAAACTAGTGACCAGCTTTCCCAGAGGTTCAACACCCAGGATCTGGACATCCTCACTGTTTTCTTTAAGTCATCTGAAACAATGAAAAGATCCCAATAATTCAATAATTTTCTCCTCTATACAAATATCCCCCAAATCTCTATATCCTTTTTTTGGCTGCACCATGCAGCATGCAGGATACTTCCCTGACCAGGAATCGAACCCATGCTCCCTGCAGTGGAAGCGTGGAGTCTTAGCCACTGGGCCACCAGGGAAGTCCCCCAAATCTCTATATCTTACCTGACCTCTCTACAGTCTCATATTTTCAAAAGCCAGCTCTGCCTGGAGGCTCTGTTGTCACTTCAATTTGGCAGAAGCCAATTATCTTTTCCCTTGTGTTCCCTATTTCTGTCCATTCATTCCTTTATTTAACAACATGTATCAAGTGACTACATTGTAATAGACAGTATTCTGGGAAACAGCAGAGAACAAAAGTGACAAAAATCTCATCCTTTGTGGAGCTTGCATTTTAGGGTTTGAGAGAAACAGACAATAAACAAAATAAATAGGGAAATCATGTAATATGTTCCATTAGAATATGATGCGTAAACAAGAGAGTATGGATATAGCATCAAGATAGACAAATATATCAGTAGAACAGAATAGAAAGTCCAGAGGTAGATCCACACATATAGAGGCAACTGATTTTTGACAAAGAGGAGAAAGCAGTTCAGTGGAAAAATAATAGTATTCTCAACAAGTGGAGCTGGAATAATTGAATATTCATATGCAAAAAAATGAACATCAATTCATACCTCATGCCATACATAAAAATTAACTCAAAAAGAATCATAGACCTCAGTGTAAGTCCTAAAACTATAAGATCTCTGAAAGAAAATATAAGAAAAAATCTTTGTGATTTTACTTAGGCAAGGATTTCTTAGATACAACACCAAAAATAGGATCCTTAAAAAAGAAATTGGATTTCATCAAAATTTAGTACTTCTGCTTTTCAAAAGGTACTGTTAAAATAATAAAAATACATGCCACAAAACAGGAGAAGATATTTGCAAATGACATATCTGATAAAAATACTGTATCTAAAATATGTTTTTTAAAAGTTCTCAAAACTCGTCAATAAGAGAATAACCCAATAAGAAAATGGGCAAAGATTTTAAAGATAATTCACCAAAGAAGATACAGAGGTGACAAATAAGCATATGAAAAGATGCAAATTAAAATCACACTGATATACCACCACAGACATGTTAGAATGACTAAAATGACTGGCCACACCAGGTACTAGTAAGAATGTGAAGGAACTGGAGCTCTCATATGCTGCTGGTGGGTATATAAAGCTGCGCAAAGATTTTGGAAAAGAGTTTGGCAGCTACTTACAAAGTAAAACATCCATCTACCATAAGATCTGGCCATTCCACCCCTGGGTATTCCCCGCCTCCTCAAAAAATGGAAGCCTGTATCCAAGCAAAGACTTGCTCATGAATGTTCAGAGCAGCATTATTTATCAGTACCGAAAATTGGAAAGAACTCAAATGTTTATCAACAGACAAATGGAAAAACAAACCATGGTATATTCATATAATAGTTGAACCTAGAAATACCTAAAAAATTAAGAAAAATTTTAGATATGTCATGAATGAATAAAATATACGTAGACACTAGTCTATCTCGCATAGGCATAATGTGAATGATATTTAAGATAAACTTAATAATGTGTTAGTGTATTTACTGTTTTATAACTTCACTTTCAAAGAATTACATTATTGTACAGTATGCCGCTCTCCCATAATTGAAGGAACTGAGTATCAGCCTATTATCACAGGTAAGTGTTTTTTTTTTTAAGTAACAATTTTTCCAATACTATATTTATGGCTACAATATCATATGCCATAAAAATTTTATAATGATTCATTTATTAGTGTATAGTCTAGGATACCATGAAGTAACTGTATTGATTACGCTAGGCTACCATAAAGCAATCCTACTGTGGCTTCTTCATTATCAGTGCATGAACTGTTATGTCTGCAAATAAATATGGATTTCTTTTTCACATTATATTTTCCCTTTTGATGTCTATGTTAGTTATATGTATAATACCTCCAGTGTTTTGTATCATATAAGACAATATTGACACTATCTCTGTAGGTTTTGACAGAGACAATTCATCTTATAAACAGATGATGTAATTTTATGATATCGATAAATACAGTACTGTAAACATATTTTGTTTGTTACGGTTTTCTTAATAACATTTTCTTTCCTCCTGATTACTTTATTGTAAGGACGCAGTATATAGTACTTATGCAAAATATGTGTTAGTTGACTATGTTTTTGATTAGGATTCCAAACAACAGTAGGCTATTAGCAGTTAAGTCTGGGGGGAGTCAAAAATTATACATGGATTTTCCATTGTGTGGGGCTTGGCACCCCTCACCCCTGTGTTGTTCAAGGGCCAACTGTAACAAACAGGAGTGCTACGTGACAAGATGGAGAAAGATGGTGACTGAGAATTGACCAACCTAAATATGCAAGCAACTCATATAGTTTTACCAAACTGCAACTGCACAGAGCCACTAAGTTAATTCTATGATCAATTTTAAACCTGTATTTAGTGCTGAAATGTCAGGCATTGTGCTATGTTCTGGATGATACAAAAAATATATAGCAAAAAAAAAAAATATATATATATATATATAGCAGGAAAGGCCCCTGAAATTGGAAATTGGAGCTTTCAATGGGTGGGGGAAGAAAAGGGTAAAGAGCAAAGAAAAAAACAATACAGAGCTGTCTTAGACCTCAAATTGCTCAAAAAATGTTAAAATAATAAGAAAGAAAGAAAGACTAAAAGGCAGGTGTGAATCCAAGAGGCAAATGTGTACAAAAAAATGGCAGATTCAGTGAAAGCACATTTCTTTGAACTGGGGAACATGGCAGGGATGGGTTGGAAAGCAAGGCAGAATTCCACTCATTATTCACTCACAAGGCATTTATTAAGCACATAATAGACACTGAAAACTAAGGATATAAATATATAGCTGGGTTCTGTCATGCCATATCAACATACTACCTGTCCTATATTTTCTTCTTTTGTTCTTTAACTTTTTGTGAAAATAGGGGGGTTTTTTTAGCTTTATATCACTGACATGAATTAAAACCAGTAACACTTGCCAGTATACAACCTTTACATTCAAATAATGCATATCAGAAAATAAGTTCCTCAGTGAAAAGAGTAGAATTATTTATGACCAGCTGCTAATTAGTGACTATTAACCACAATGTCACTTATTTTGGTACAACATTAGATTCTATGTCAACAAGTTTATTTAGTCTTTTAGGTTCACTGTTAATCAGTACTAAGAAATCCCAAGCCCTGTGGGCACATGGGAGAAAAGTTTAAAAACTTTCCTTCCTTCTATGAATAGTAAAATGCTGAGAATTAATTCCTAATCAAATGGTGTGGCCTTGCTCAGTAAATAAAGAAGCTATGTAAAGTGATCTCCAGAATATTTTCTTCTGAAAATGTTAAATACCTTGGAACTGTCCAAAAAGTGATGGGAGAGGGTTTCTTATCCATTCACGTCTGTCATTTCATTTGAAAAAACATTACGATTAGCTTTTATCAAGTCTTTCAATATATTTCCAATGAATATTCCAGATGGCTGTATACTCATGATGCTAAGATGACCAAAAGTTTTTAACATTTGTCGGTTGGCTGAATAGAAGATAAGTTTTGGGTCCTCAGTGCCCCAGATGTGTGATGTCTGAACACAATAATGAAAATAGCTAACATTTATTTACTGCTAGCTATGTATTCTCATTCAATATTATTATTAATTATAAGAATTATTGTTATTCTCACGATAACTATACAAGGTAAGTATTACTATTATCCCCTTTCACAGTTAAGGCAAATTGGTTTCAGAGGGGTGAACTGTTATGCCCAAGATTATACAGCTAGTAAGTTGTAGAGATATGACTTGAACAAAGATTTACTTCCGGACTGTCTCTTAAGCCCCGGCACTGCTTTCCAGCTAGAAGCTACAGCTCTTCCAGTCTTCCCAGGGCATCTGATTCAGACTTCAGGCACCTGACCTTGGTTGTGTATCAGACCCTTTTCAGGTACTTGGGCACTCTGGCCCTTAGGAACAATCCTGGGGAATCTCACCTCTACTAGTTCACTCTGCCCAGAAATCTTAAGTGTAGCCTAAGAGAAGGGAGTGTTGGAAGGAGGTTGCCATCAAAACTAATGGTCTGTAGCAAAGAAAAGAAAAAAATCACCATAGCAGCCACCTGTTATGCCTCATTCCACCATACCCCACTCCCTCTCTAGTCCATTTCCCTTCCACTCTTCCTCTTCTCCCAGCTTTCCAAGCCAAGTCTGCATGTCTTTCCAGCCACGTCAACTTCTTCTCCAGATATTGCACTAATTTAAGGAATCTCCAGTCCTTCAGAGTTTTAAGTAATAACAGGCACTGTGCTGTGTCCTGGATGATGAACCTATCAGACTTAGGCAACAATGCCCCAAGAGAAGCTGTCTCTCAACATAAAAGTATTCCACATGTTTACAGATTGAAGAAATATAGCCTTTAATACATTTTTAAAAACTAGTAATCCTTAGTGATAAATCTAAGGATTTATCTAAGGATTGTAGAAAGTAAACAAAAAGAAAACATAAACAAAAAGACATGGGGAAATGATCCAGGAAAGTGTTCTGGGGATGGGATGGTTTTGTACTAGGTAGGGCTGACACGCTGGCATACATGCTTTAACACATTTTATGTAAGAACATCAATATCTGTTTACTAAGATTTTGTCCCCACAGTTCAGGAATAGTGTCTCTTATGCTTTATTTTGAAGAATAAAAAATCTATAACTTTTCAAGATTTGATTTGTTTAGCTGGTGATTCAGCTTACTCTCACCTTGCAATGTTACAATGTCTTAGCTTATACGTGGAGTCAATCCAGATTCAGTTTGAGCAAAAACTCCAATCCACAGCCTGCTCTGCTTAACAACAACTCTGTTCTCATGATTCTAATGAAACTTTCTTTGGGAAACTTTATTCTTGAAGTTGAGGGTATGTATACTCTAACACAAATCTAACATGAAACACAAATTTGAAAGTTAACAATCACAGATAAAATTTTTTTATCTACATAATACACACTTATTAAGAGCCTGAATGCATTTTGCCAGTGTTTAGTTAGTTGAGCTTTTCTGTAACAGGTTCATTGAGATATAATTCACATAGCACACAATTCACCCGTTTAAACCATATGATTTAAGGGTCTTCAGTATATTCACACAGATGTACAACCATAACCACAATCAAATGCAAAACATTTTCATCACCTCAGAAAGAAACCCTGTACCTTTTACCTATCACATCCCAATCCTCCCATCTACCTCTGCCCAAACCCTAAGCAACCACTAATCTGCTCCCTGTCTTTGTATATTTGCCTATTCTGGACATGTCATGTAAAATGAATCATATAATATGTGGTCTTTTTTGTTTGGTTTCTTTCACTCAGCCTAATGTTTTCAAGGATTATCCATACTATGGCATGTATTTGTATTACACTTCATTACTTTTTATGGCAAACAATATTCCACTGTGTGCATATACCACATTATGTTTTCCATTCATTGGATGATGGACATTTGGGTTGTTTCTGCCTTTTGAATATGATGAATAATTCTGCCATAAACATTCATGTACAAATTTTTCCATGGACATATGTTTTCATTTCTCTTTGGTATATACCTAATAGTAGAATTGTTGGCTCAAATAGTTTCTCTATATTTAACTTTTTGAGAAACTGCCAGACTATTTCCCAAACTGACTGCACTGTTTTACACCCCCACCAGCAGTGTTATGAGGGTTCTTATTTCTCCACGTCCTTGTCAACACTTGTTACTGGCTGACATTTTGATTACAGCAGTCTTACTGTGTGTGAAGTGCTATCTCAATGGGGTTTTTTGTTTGTTTGTTTTTTGTTTTTGCGGTATGTGGGCTTCTCACTGTTGTGGCCTCTCCCTTTGCGGAGCACAGGCTCCGGAGGCGCAGGCTCAGCGGCCATGGCTCACGGGCCTAGCTGCTCCACGGCATGTGGGATCTTCCCGGACCGGGGCACGAACCCGTGTCCCCTGCATGGGCAGGAGGACTCTCAACCACTGTGCCACCAGGGAAGCCCTCAGTGGGGTTTTGATTTGCATTTCCCTGATGACTAATGATGTTAAGTACTTTTTCATATGCATATTGACAATTTGCATATCTTCTTTGAAGAAATGTCTATCCTTTTAATTGGGTTTTCTTTTGATTATTGAGTTGTAAGTGTTCTTAATACATTCTAGATAAAAGAATCTTATCAGATATATGATTTGCAAACATTTTTCCCCACTACATTGATTGTCTTTTCACTTTCATGATAGTGTTTTTTAATGCACACTTTAAAGAGTAATTATAATTCATCTTTCTTTTTTTGTTTTTGCTTGTATTTTAGTTTTCTGTTATTAGGTGCATATATGTTTATAATTGTTTTATCTTCCTGACAGATTGACCATTTACTCATTACGAAATGTCCATCGTTATTTCTAGTCACATTTTTTATTTTGATGTCTATTTTGTTTGATATTAATATAGCCATTCCAATTTTCTTATTGTTCAGTTAGTTTTTGTTGCTGAGAAAGGATTCACTTTGGATAGTGAATACATCAATTTTGGCTTTAAAAGTTAGTCATTATTCATTGCCTATCCTAAACAAAAGGGCCTAGGTCTTTAATGCCTATTTAGAACTTGTAAAAAATGCTAGTCCTTTGGCCCCCAGGCCCACAAATTTAGAATCTTCAGGAATAGGATATAGATACTCACATTTTTAAAAATTTTTATTTTGGAGCATAGTTGATTAACTATGTTGTGTTAGTTTCAGGTGTACAGCACAGTGATTCAATTATACATATACATTAGATACCCACATATTAACAGATTCTCTGAATGATTCTTATTTCTTATGGCATTTGGCAGCAACTGTGCTAAAGATTTAATTACATAAATGTCTTTATTCTGAATTTTTTGTTTATTGATTTATATCTTGTGATTTTCTGTTTGAGATCACTTAGTCAACTCCTCCTTCTGGATTATAACTTCCCTTCAAGAACAAGCCTACATTCAGCAATTAAAGAGAATTAATGATTCTTAACCCACAGAAAGTTATACAAGAAATGTAGAACAAGTGTTAAACAACATTCTAAGCAGGGGCCTATTAGAAGTGTGACATAGGCTAGCTTGATTGGAGAGCTATAATCAGTTAAATCATAAGATGAGCCTGGCAGGGACAAAATACGTTATTGTAGGGATATCCAGGGGCCAGGTCATCCTGTGACAAGCAAAAGAGTTTAGATGATATCCTGAAGTAATGCCTTTTAAAAAGATTACTTCACTGCCACATTTAGGCCTTAAATTCCACAATATTCCACAGAATGTAAGACAAGGGCTTTACTACAGAAGGAACTGAAATACAGAGAAAGGATGGAAATAAGGATGATAAAGGCATAAAATCAACCCAATTTAGATGAGGATAAAAGAAAAGGGAGTTTATAACCATAATTTCATAGTTCCCATAAGTGACTTGGATATGGTGAGTTCATTAACTAAAATTTACAAATAAAATGTTATGGCACCCAAAGATTAATTATAGCTACACAAGATGAATACATTCTAGAGATTTGTTGTGTGATAGTTAACGGCATGGTGCTGTACACTTTAAAACTTTTTTAAGAGGGTAAAATCTCATACTATGTGTTCTTACCACCACCAAGAAAAAGCAAGGAGACCCAAGAAATCTTTTGGAGGTGATGGATATGTTTATTATCTTGGTTGTGATGCTGGTATTAGTGTTTGTATAGGTCCAAACTCAAAATATATACATTAATATATATACATTAAATATGTACAACTTTTTGCATATTAAATATATTTTAATAAAGTTGAACATTAAAATAAATATTTTTTAATTTCAAAAAAAGAAAGGTTTTGTAAATGTTGAAAATTAAAGTCATTAAAGAGACGTGATACCTAACTAATGTGCAATCAATGCCTTCTTTAAAGGAGATTATTGCAACATTTGCCACAATTTTAATAAGTTCTACTGATTAGATGATAGTAATATATTATGTAAAATATTTAAAATGTGTGTGGGTCTACATTTGGACTCCTAAGTGAGAAATTGGAACTAACTTCCCTTGATCAGTTTTTGTACCAAAATTTGATTTATTTATTTATAAGCTTTATTTTAAGAAATACTATATAAAATTTACCCTTTTCTTATTATGCATAATAGTTATCTCTTGCTGTGAAACAAATTATTCCAAAACTGGGTAGTTTAAGACAATAAGAAATATTTTAATTCTCAGACTTTCTCAAGGTTAAAAATTCAAGAGTAGCTGAGCTGGGTCCTTCTGCCTTCAGTTCCTCATGTTGCAGTCATGATGCTGGCTGGGGCTGTAGTCTTGGACTTGGGCTGGAGAATCCTCTTCCAAAGTAGCTCACTCACATGGCTGATAATCTGATGCTGGTTGATGGTGGGAAACAGTTACTGGGCAGGTGGCCCTCTCCATAGGACTGCTTGATTGTCCTCATGTTTGCTAATCTCCTCCAGAATGAATGATCCAAGAGAGAGAACCGAGTAGAAATTCTAACCTTTCAATGGCCTAGCTTTAGAAGTCACTTGGCATCACTTCCACTACCATCTACTCATCAGAAACAAATCACTAAGTCTGGTCTTTTTCAACTGAACAAGAGGCATATGGCACTTCATACAGAGGCCTAGTAAACAGACTGATTATTCAGAACTAATTAGTTAGAACATAGGCTCCACCTTTTAAAGGAAGGGGGAAGTCAATGATTTTGTAGACATATTTTAAAACCACCACCTTATGTATTCAGCTCCCAAGTTGAAATCCTTTATTTGAACAATCGAAAATCTGATACTGAGTACAGTTTCATTCCTCAAAGTATTTGTATATAATTGAAATGGCTCTAAGCATACTTATTTGGATTACAGACAAAATGAAATGGAAGATGCAGAAGAAGGTGTTTGCAGGAATCTAAATATAAAGTGACCAGGATTTGCAGATGGTTTGGTGATGAAAATGAAGCAGAAAAAGATCCTTGCAAAATACTCTGCACAAAATCACCAAACCTTACTGGCTCTTGAGGCTTTTCCATCCTGGCCTCTTCCTTGTATAATTTCTCTAATCATTATGCCATATATTTTACAGTTGAATTTTACTTATATAAACGTTAGTTCATTGTGTATCAGTTAGCCTTTGCTACTGACTGAAAACAAGAACAATTTATTATTTCTCACATTTCCATGGGGGCTTGGCACTTCTGGTCTGGGATGGTTAAGCTGAAGACTGGCTGGTCTAGTTTGGCTTTACTCAAATGTCTGGGGCTGGGGCAGGGAAGGCTGGAATGTCTGAGCCTCTCTCTACACATTATTTTGGTAGAGAGAAGAGAACGTTTGAGCCTCTTCCTCTGGTCTTTCTCCTGGAAGCTAGCCCAAGCTTTTTCACTTGCTGATCTCAGGGTTCTCAGCAATGAGAGAGTAAGCCCCCATATTAGTCAGGATTCTCCAGAGAAACAGAACCAACAGGACATATATAGATTTACATAAAAGGAAATTTATTATAGAAATTGACTCACTAGGTTTTGGAGGCTGAGAAGTCCCACAGTCTGCACTCTGCAAGATGTAAAATTAGAAAAGCTAACAGTGTAAGTCAGTTGGAGTGAAAAGGTCTGAGAAGGGGGGTTGGAGGGAGGGGTTGATGGTGTAATTTCCAATAAGCCTGAGAACCAGAACTAGGAGAAGATGGATGTCTCAACTCAAGCAAAGAGAGAGAGAGAGAGAGAGGGAATTTGTTTGCACTTCTTCCCCCTTTTTGTTCTATTCCGTCCTTCAAAGGATTGGATGATACCAACCCACACTGGGGAGGGCCATTTGTTCTCACCAATTCAAATGCTAATCTCTTCAAGACACACCCAGAAATAATATTTTACTAGCTATCTGGGCATCCCTTGGCCCAGTCAAGTTGCACATAAAATTAACCATTACAGGCCCCAGCGTACAAAGACTTTTCAAGCTTCTGCTTGAGTTGTTTGCTAATGTTCCATTGAACAAATCAAGTTATGTGAGCAAGCCCAGATATAATCAGTGGAGAAATAAATTTCACTGCTTGAGAGGACCAGCAAAGCCACATTTCAAATGAATGTACATACAGGAATGAGAAGAGTTTTTAATTATCTACTACACATTGTTTCTGGCTTATATTACAATTTTCTACTTTTGCACATTTTCTCGCCTTTAAGCATTCTGACATTCAGTGAATACCTTTAGCAATCAACAATGTGCCTGTAACACTACAGCGACTAGGAATTTAAGACACATTCCCTGACTTGATAACCCGCACAATTTTGCTCTGAGGTTTTTATGAGGATGCAGATTTATTATTCCTAGTAGCACCCTTTAATATATATCTCTTCTTTACCATACAACAAGCAGACAGGTGAGCTACCAATAGGCTTACTTGTTATTTTCCATGAAGTAATCCACACTTCTTGCCTTCATTTACCTACTTGAACTAATCAGTTCATAAGTTTGCTACCTTTGAGGATATAATACCTAACATGTATCTCCATTTTTCACTTTCTTGAAGATGTGGTAATACTGGCAAGCACATAGACACACTAGTTATTTAAGTGCTTTGTAGCTTATTAATGAGATTGTACTGGGTTCCATTTAGGATTTTTTTTTTTTTTTTTTTGCGGTACGCGGGCCTCTCACCATTGTGGCCTCTCCTGTTGCAGAGCACAGGCTCCGGACGCGCAGGCTCAGTGGCCATGGCTCACGGGCCCAGCCGCTCCGCGGCATGTGGGATCTTTCCGGACCGGGGCACGAACCCGTGTCCCCTGCATCAGCAGGCGGACTCCCAACCACTGTGCCACCAGGGAAGCCCCAAGGAGCCAAATTTTATCAAACTCCTTTACAGACTCTTATCCAAAATTAGGGTGTGACTGATAACTTATTATAGAATATAATATAAAATGCTAGTGAAAACATGTTTTGAAGTGATTGAAATTTATCCTTTAAAAGAACACTAAAAAGTGGACATAATGCAAACATTTTGTTCAGGAATATTAATATCTTCAAAATATTATTCAAGAAATTCTATTTCTGACTTTCAAATAAAAACAATTTCATTTTAATTCAACAACTGTTTATCAAATGTTTACCAACTGACTACAGGAAATCAGTGGATCAATACTATGTGAAATGTAAAGGTGATTATAAGGCGCAGTCTTTACCCTCAGATAGCTTACAGTACAACAAAGGAGGTAAAAAATTTCCAAATCTATGATACACTGTACAGATTAGAGAATAATAAAAGCCATATATGAGAACTTAACATTGCAAATGACTAAGACTGGCTTAAGAGAAAAAAAAAAGATATTGGGAAAGGCAGAATATGTTGCTTCACAAATTGCAAATTCCACAAGCATTAGTAAGTCCAGACACAGCTGGATCTAGGCATTCAAACCATGTTGATAGAAATGTGTCTTTGGCTAATTCTTAGCTCCCCTTGATTCAGGATTGGCTTATTTCTCAGGCAGGCCCTCTAATATGTTAGCAAAATAACCACTAATACTTCCACACTTATACTCTACCAGATTGTCAAACACAGAGATAGGCAAGTCTTTTTCCTGAGAGTTCTTTTTTTTTTAATAGATCTTTATTGGAATATAATTGCTTCACAATACTCAGTTTCTGTTGAACACCAAAGTGAATCAGCCATATGCATACATATATCCCCATAACCCCTCCCTCTTGAACCTCCCTCTCATCCCCCCCATCCCACCCCTCTAGGTCATTGCAAAGCACCGAGCTGATCTCCCTGTGCTATGCTGCTGCTTCCCACCAGCTATCTATTTTACATTCGGTAGTGCATATATGTCGATGCTACTCTCACTTTGCCCCAGCTTCCCCCTCCCACCCCGTATCCTCAAGTCCATTCTCTATGTCTATGTCCTTATTCCTGCCCTGCAACTAGGATCATCAGTACTACCTTTTTTTTTTTTCTTTTTATTCCATATATATATGCGTTAGCATACAGTATTTGTTTTTCTCTTTCTGACTTACTTCACTCTGTATGACAGACTCTAGGTCCATCCACCTCACTACAAATAACTCAATTTCATTTCTTTTTATGGCTGAGTAATATTACATTGTATATATGTGCCACATCTTCTTTATCCATTTATCTGTTGATGGGCATTTAGGTTGGTTCCATGTCCTGGCTATTGTAAATAGTGCTGCAATGAACATTGTGGTACATGTCTCTTTTTGAGTTATGGTTTTCTCAGGGTATATGCCCAGTAGTGGGATTGCTGGTCATATGGTAGTTCTACTTTGAGTTCTTTAAGGAAACTCCACACTGTTTTCCACAGTGGTTGTATCAATTTACATTCCCATCAGTAGTGCAGGAGGGTTCCCTTTTCACCACACACCTTCCAGCATTTATTGTTTCTAGATTTTTTTGATAATGGCCATTCTGACCGGCATGAGGTGATACCTCGTTGTAATTTTGATTTGCATTTCTCTAATAATTAATGGTGTTGAGCATCTTTTCATGTGTCTCTTGGCCATCTATACGTCTTCCTTGGTGAAATGTCTATTTAGGTATTCTGCCCATTTTTTAATTGGATTTTTTTTTTATATTGAGCTCCATGAGCTCTTTGTATATTTTGGAGATTAATCCTTTGTCCATTGTTTCATTTGCAAATATTTTCTTTCATTCTGAGGGTTGTCTTTTTGTCTTGTTTATGGTTTCCTTTGCTGTGCAAAAGCTTTTAAGTTTAATTAAGTCCCATTTGTTTATTTTTGTTTTTACTTCCGTTACTCTAGGAGGTGGGTCAAAACATATCTTGCTGTGGTTTATGTTCAAAGAGTGTTTTTAGTTCTTAGAGTAAACCTGGGCCGGTGCCACTGATTTATTCAGTCATTTAACAAAATATTAAGCACATACTAAGTATTAGACAGTGTTGCAGGCTTAAGGGTTTGGGTACTGAACAAAATAGACAAAGCTTCTGCCCTCATGCAGCTCATAGTCTAGTGGGGAAAATATACATTAGACAAATACCAAAATAAACATGTATAATTATTATGATAAGGGCTATAATGAAAAGTAAAGCAGGGCAAGCAATACAAAGTGATTTGCCTACCAAGTCTGTGTTGCCTGTTCATCCCTGAAGCATTTAAGGGGCTGTTGGTGCAGGCCTGGGATCTGTAACCATCTCTGTTATCAAGAGGAATGCCTTTAACACCACCCAAATCATCTGAGAGAAGAATATGGAATAAATAGCTCCCCCAAGAGAAATTAAAGATGTTGTTACTAGAAGAAGGCATAGATTCTCAACTGACAAAACTAACCAGACTCCACTGGGTTATAAGAAAAGTCTACATAAAATCTTCTCAGGGGCATGAGATAGTTCATGTGGACTGGGGATTAATAAAAGTTAGGTGGTCCAGGTTTGAGTGCCATATGTGAAATGGACCTGGAAAGATGGCTAGAATTTAGACGTTTAAGGAATAAGATAGAGTGACAGTAAAGGGACAACAAACAGAAGAGTTTAGTGTTTGCAGAAGTGTGTGTACAGGGGGCAGTGAGCACAAGATTGTAAATGAAGATGTGGCTGCATTCAGAAAGGCCTTGAAATGTTCATTTGGTAGGCAAAGAGGATATACTGAGGAGTTTGAGTGGAGAGTAGCATTACTGAGATCTGCTTTAGGAAAGTTAAACTTACAGCAGTGCACAGGATTGGTTCAAAGGGAGAGCTAGGAGAAGCAGAGAGATAGCTTGGAAACTTACTGTAATGGTTAAGATGAGAGTCTGGATTATGATGCTGTCAGGATCAAAGGAAAAAGAGTCATGTGTGGCTTTGATATTTCAAGCCTGCATCGCATGGGGAATGGTACTGCCATTGTCAGCACACCGAAGGCAGCAGTGAGGACTAAGTTGAAAAAAGGGGTTGAAAGAGAATTGGCATCAGTACATTGAGTTACAGGCTCTGTCAGAACCAAAGTATGGTGTTTAAATGACAGTGAAAAATGCAGTCTAAGGCTTAGGGGGAGGTTGGGGCTGGTGATGTATGTTTAGTAACTACCTGAATAAAAAAAAACAATTAAAGCCATCTGAATGGGATGAAATCCAAGTTTGCTTCTTCTCAGGCTCCTTTGCAGTCTCTCACCTCCTTGACCTCTAAAGGTTGAAATGCCAGCACTCAGTCTTTGTAACTCTTTGTATGTCTAACCATATTCAGGTGATCTCATTCAAGTCTCAAGGTTTGAATATTGTTTTTTTCTTGGGGAGTCCAGACCACTCCCCTGAACACCAGACTCATATAGTCAGCTACCTACTCAACACCTTCCCTTTGGGTATCAAATAGGTCTTTTGAACCTATCTCCAAAATCAAGGTCTTGATTTTTCCCAAGACCTCCTCCTCTCACAATCCTTATCTCAGCAAATAGCAACTTCATTTTTCCAGTTGTTCAGACCAAAAATTTTGAATACTCCTCACTCTTCTTTCTTAAGATAGCATACATAACCCATCATCAAATTCTATCACCTATTCTATAGCCTATTCTGGATATTTCATATAAATTGAAATATACAGTATGTGATCTTTTGTGTTCAGTTTCTTTCACATAGTATAATGTTTTCAATGTTTATCCATATTGTAGCATGTATCAGTATTGCATTCCATTTTGTGGCATAATATTCCATTGTACTGATACACCACATTCACCACATTGTCTTTATCCGTTTACCCATTAATGGACATTTGTGTTACTTCCAAATTGGATACTGTAAATAGTGATGCTATGAACATACATGGGCAAGTTTTGTTTGAATACCTGTTTTCAATTCTTTTGCATATACACCTAGGAATGGAGTTGCTGGATCATATGGTAATTCTGCAGTTTTGAGGGACTGTCAAACTGTTTTCCACAGTGGCTGCACAATTTTACATTCCCACCAGCAATATACGCAAGGGTATCAATTTATTCACATCCTGGCCAACACTTATTTTCCGTTGTTGGTGGTGGTGGTGGTGGTTTTCACCATCCCCAGTGAGTGTGGAATGGCATCTTGCTGTGTTTATTGTGTTTCCCTAAGGACTAATTATGTTGAGCATTTTTTCTCAACATTTGTATATCTTCTTTGGAAAAATGTCTACTGAAGTCCTTTGCCCATTTTTTGACTGAGATGTTTGTGTTTCTGTTGTTAAATTGTAAGGGTTTTTTAAAATATATTTTGCATTCTAGGACCTTATCAGATATATGATTTATAAGTATTTCTCCCATTCTTTTGATTGTCTTTCTGGTGTCCTTTGACGTGCAAAAAGTTTTAATTTTCCTGAAATCCAATTTATCTACTTTTCTTTAATCACTTGTGCTTTTGGTGCCATATGTAAGAATCCCTTGCTTAATCTAAGGTTCTGAAACTTTAATCCTGTAATTTCTTCTAACAGTTTTATAGTTTTAATTCTCATATTTTAGTTCTTTGATCCATTTGGAGTTAATGCTTGTACATAGTTTCAGGTAGGAGTAATAGACTATATTTTGTAATTTATTTATTTACCCTGTTTATTTTCTGTGCTTCCCACTAGCATGTAAGCTCCACCAGGACAGGAAAGCATTTTGTTCACTACTCAATTGCTAGCCTGGCTAATAGTGACTTGCACATAGTAGAAACATATTATTTGTGAAATTAATAAATTAATTGGCCAAAAGTGTTCCAAAGGGCAGGCAGCTAAAATGATCTTATGTCAATATATTACTATCTAAAAGATTACCTCTGACCATGATGCTATGAGACTAGATATCAAATACAGGAAAAAAATCTGTAAAAAATACAAATACATGGAGGCTAAACAATACACTACTAAATAACCAAAAGATCACTGAAGAAATCAAAGAGGAAATCAAAACAAACCTAGAAACAAATGACGATGAAAGCACGACGACTCAAAACCTATGGGAGGCAGGAAAAGCAGTTCTAAGAGGGAAATTTATAGCAATACAATCCTATCTCGAGAAACAAGAAAAATCTCAAATAGACAACTTAACCTTACACCTAAAGCAATTAGAGAAAGAAGAACAAAAAAAAACCCAAAGTTAGCAGAAGGAAGAAATCATAAAGATCCAACCAGAAATAAATGAAAAAAAAAATGAAGGAAACGATAGCAAAGATCAATAAAACTAAAAGCTGGTTCTTTGAGAAGATAAACAAAATTGATAAACCATTAGCCAGACTCATCAGGAGAAAAAGGGAGAAGTCTCAAATCAACAGAATTAGAGATGAAAAAGGAGAAATAACAACTGGCACTGCAGAAATACAAAGGATCATGAGAGATTACTGCAAGCAACTGTATGCCAGTAAAATGGACAGCCTGGAAGAAATGGACAAATTCTTGGAAAAGTGCAACCTTCTGAGACAGAACCAAGAAGAAATAGAAAATATGAACAGACCAATAACAAGCAGTGAAATTGAAACTGTGATTAAAAATCTTCCAACAAACAAAAGCCCAGGACCAGACAGCTTCACAGGCGAACTCTATCAAACATTTAGAGAAAAGCTAACACCTATCCTTCTCAAACTCTTCCAAAATATAGCAGAGGGAGGAACACTCCCAAATGCATTCTACAAGGCCACCATCACCCTGATACCAAAACCAGACAAAGATGTCACAAAAAAGGAAAACTACAGGCCAATATCACTGATGAAAATAGATGCAAAAATCCTCCACAAAATACTAGCACACAGAATCCAACAGCACATTGAAAGGGTCATACGCAATGATCAAGTGGGGTTTATACCAGGAATGCAAGGATTCTTCAATATACGCAAATCAAACAATGTGAAACACTACATTAACAAATTGAAGAATAAAAACCATGCGGTAATCTCGATAGATGCAGAAAAAGGTTTTGACAAAATTCAACACCCATTTATGATAAAAACTCTCCAGAAAGTAGGCACAGAGGGATCTTACCTCAACATAATAAAGGCCGTATATGACAACCCCACAGCCAACATTGTTCTCGATGTTGAAAAACTGAAACCATTTCCTCTAAGGCCAGGAACAACACAAGGTTGCCCACTCTCACCACTGCTATTCAACATAGTTTTGCAAGTTTTAGCCACAGCAATCAGAGAAGAAAAAGAAATAAAAGGAACTGAAATCGGAAAAGAAGTAAAACTGTCACTGTTTGAAGATGACATGATACTATACATAGAGAATCCTAAAGATGCTACCAGAAAACTAGTAGAGCTAATCAATGAATTTGGTAAAGTAGCAGGATACAAAATTAATGCACATAAATCTCTTGCATTTCTATACACTAATGATGAAAAATCTGAAAGAGAAATTAAGGAAACACTCCCATTTACCACTGCAAAAAAAGAATAAAATACCTAGGAATAAACCTACCTAAGGAGACAAAAGACCTGCATGCAGAAAACTATAAAGCACTGATGAAAGAAATTAAAGCTGATACAAACAGATGGAGAGATATACCATGTTCCTGGATTGGAAGTATCAACATTATGAAAATGACTATACTACCCAAAGCAATCTACAGATTCGATGCAATCCCTATCAAACTACCAAGGCCATTTTCACGGAACTAGAACAAAAAATGTCACAATTTGTAGGGAAACATAAAAGACTACCCATGCACATATGGTCACCTTACCTTTGATAAATGAGGCAAGAATATAAAATGGAGAAAAGACAGCCTCTTCAATAAGTGGTGCTGAGAAAATTGGACAGCTACATGTAAAAGAATGAAATTAGAACACTCCCTAACACTGTACACAAAAATAAACTCAAAATGGATTAAAGACCTATATGAATGGCTAGACACTATAAAACTCTTCGAGGAAAACATAAGCAGAACACTCTATGACATAAATCACAGCAAGATCCTTTTTGACCCACCTCCTAGAGAAATGGAAATGAAAACAAAAATAAACAAATGGGACCTAATGAAACTTCAAAGCTTTTGCACTTCAAAGGAAACCATAAAGAAGACCAAAAGACAACCCTCAGAATGGGAGAAAATATTTGCAAAAGAAGCAACTGACAAAGGATTAATCTCCAAAACACACAAGCAACTCATGCAGCTCAATATCAGAAAAACAAACAACCCAATCCAAAAATGGGCAGAAGACCTAAATAGACATTTCTCCAAAGAAGATATACAGATTGCCAACAAACACATGAAAGAATGCTCAACATCATTAATCATTAGAGAAATGCAAAGCAAAACTACAATGAAATATCATCTCACACCGGTCAGAATGGCCATCATCAAAAAATCTAGAAACAATAAATGCTGGAGAGGGTGTGGAGAAAAGGGAACCCTCTTGCACTGTTGGTAGGAATGTAAATTGACACAGCCACTATAGAGAACAGTATGGAGGTTCCTTAAAAAACTAAAAGTAGAACTACCATACAACCCAGCAATCCCACCACTGGGCATATACCCTGAGAAAACCATAATTCAAAAAGAGTCACGTACCACAATGTTCAATGCAGCTCTATTTACAATAGCCAGGACATGGAAGCACCCAAAGTGTCCATCAACAGATGAATGGATAAAGAAGATGTGGCACATATATACAATGGAATATTACTCAGCCATAAAAAGCAACAAAACTGAGTTATTTGTAGTGAGGTAGATGGACCTAGAGTCTGTCATACAGAGTGAAGTAAGTCAGAAAGAGAAAAACAAATACCATAAGCTAACACATATTTATGGAATCTAAAAAAAAAAATGGTTTTGAAGAACGTAGGGACAGGACAGGAATAATGACGCAGACGAAGAGAATGGACTTGAGGACACAGGGAGGGGGAAGGGTAAGTTGGGATGCAGTGAGAGAGTGGCATGTACTAATATATACTACCAAATGTAAAACAGATAGCTAGTGGGAAGCAGCCGCATAGTACAGGGAGATCAGCTCAGTGCTTTGTGACCACCGAGAGAGGTGGGATAGGGAGGGTGGGAAGGAGACATAAGAGGGAGGAGATATGGGGATATATGTATATGTATAGCTGTTTCACTTTGTTATAAAGCGGAAACTAACACAACATTGTATAGCAATTACACTCCAATAAAGATGTTAAAAATAAATAAAATAAATGTTTATCTCTGCTGAAGAAAAGTTCAACAAATTCTACCAGTCTTTTAACAACCTACTGTAAACACAATAGCTCATTTGATTTTTGTTCTATAATAAACTAGGTCACTTGACATTTATCATGTTTCTTTTCCTCTCTAATTTGATAACCTCATACAACATTTGGAGTTTGCTCTTAAGGAGACTTGCATCAAATTACAAACACAAATTACACCTTGATCACTTGGATCTCAAAGTCCCCCTAGAGGGATCAACTGGCCAACATCTAAATGAAAAGCTGATGTTCAGAGTCATAAAATACAAATATGCAATTTGTGGAATTTCACCCACTGCAATTTGTTCATTTACCAAGAATGTTTCAGACACTGTGCTAGGTGCTGTTAGTAAAACAAAATTGTAACATAATTCTCAAACTTTTCACCATAGGAAAATGAAACACACACAAAATATTAAGCTATACCCTTAATATTAGACAGAATAAAAATGCACAGTGCACTACATAAAAACACTACTATTGGACAAGCAAACAAAGTGTCCAAGAGCTGATGGAAAATATTTATTTGTGCCAGCAGTTGCCTGTCAGTCACACTGAGTCTGTTTCCTATGAACATTAAGAGACACTTTCTGACCTCTCCTCTCCACATCCTCCAAAATCTCCTTGCATTTTATTTCTTCTGAGCTCCAACAGGTTTCTGAGTCTCTCTTCACTATGCTTTGGTCCAAGTAGTTCATCCTCCAGCAAAGCTGAGGGAAAGAGAGCAGACTTCCAGATTCTGGGGAAGGAGATGAAGGAAAATTGCCCTTCCCAGTTTAGCCTCCATGAAAATAATTTATAACACCAATCCAGTCCTTTCCTGCTGATTTTCTTCACTGCAAACTCTTGTTAGTATGCTACAAAAATATCTTTCTCTTTTGTCTGCATTCCCAAAACTAAACATAGAACAAATAAGTAAAATAACTCTATTATCCTAGTTGTGCATGGCTCAGGACCTCAGAAATGGGGTGATACGTGCTTTCTTCCAAAAAAAGTGAGGACAGAATTAGAAAACTCTATTTTCCATAACAATATCAACTTGTAGTACTAATATTACAACCCTAATAAATGATAAATCAAGCTGAAGTTATTTAGCCCAAACCAGGACTGACAATCTCCTAGCTCCAGTGTAGAGAGCCATATTAATTGGTTCCAGTCTGTGATGACCCTGTTTGGCTCTTAATAAGATACATCAGTCAATAAACATTTTAAATATCCCTTGTGGCTAACCTTAGGAACACAATTTTTGGAAGAAAGTTCTCAAAAGAGTTAACAAGAAACAGAAGATAAAACCAAAATTTTACCAGAGTGAACCAACTTTTTAAATTATTGCTAGAAATTTAAATTGGGTTTATTGCAGATACCCATAAAAGATTTCATTTACCCCAACCTAATTTTCTCTGGAAAACCTCAAAACAAATTGGTTGGCACTAGGTAATGAACCCCCCGTGTCAGTGAAAAACTATCTAGGCCTCTACTTTCTCTACACAGTGGAGAAATCTAATACATTTGGAAAACAAAATGAACTCCAATTCATAGTAATAAAACTAATCCCTCTATAATTATCGAAAGCACTACGTATTCAAAATCCAAATGAATCTTGAAAGTTGATCAATAGAGCAAAAAAAGCTACAACTACACAAATTAACTGAACATCCATTGTTGCCAATCCTCTTTAGAGTTAAGAAAACAAAAGCAGCACACAGGATTTAATAAAACTAGATTACCCCTAGCTATAAAGAATCTGATTCTCTTCTGAACTCAAACCCACTTTATTGAAATTTTGTCAGGTACCTTGCTTTATGTTTAGTCCCATATATGTATATGGAGGTGGGAGGGAAAAGATGCTATTTTTATTTATTGTGAGATGGATCCTGGGGAAAAAAGTTAATAAAATCCTCCATCTTACCAAATACTAATATTAATTCTATCTCCTCTGGCTCAGCATCATCCATTTCTGGTAATTATGAAGACAATTCAAAGTTCAACTCCCTTTCAAGGCACCTCTTTTCCTTCCCAAGATGGCACCTGGGTATGAAGAGAAGCTAGCCACACCTCATGGCATTGAGGAAGGGACCTTGTGATCTACTTCCCTTTTGGTTTTCAACCCACTAGCCTGTGGGGAACAAGCAGTCTCTGTCCTCACTGGCTTCGGTGCTAAAGTGGCTACAGTTTTAATTTGTCTATTCTATTCTCTCCTTAGAGAAAGGAATTGTGATTTCTCCCAGGAAACTTGTCCATCTATCTGTTGTATAGGACACCTCTTCTTTTCTCATTGGGGTTACAAATCTCCTGTGGTCTGGCCATGATTCCCATTTAATCTCCTACATTATCATCTTCCTTCTGCACTCCTCAGCTGGAGACAGATGGAAATTTTTCAAATCCCTTCCATCACACATGGAAAGAAGGAGACTCATGAGAATTAATCCAGGTCCCTCTTTTCCTAAACATCCCATGCAGCCATTTCTGTGCTATGACGAGAGGTAGTCAAAGAAGCCATATTCAGAATTACAGTTAAGCAATGAACAACTCCAGTGGCACAACTGAGATAGACTATAATTTTACTAGCACCCCCTAAATTTGTGTTGTGCTCACAGGTACATGGTAGCCCATTGTGACAGTCTTCCTCCCATAGTTCCTAAGAAAAACGAAGGCACAAAATCTCCTAGCTTTTAGCTTCTATCTCAGTTTATATTGCTTTCATCTCTTCTGTCTTTCTATAACCACCTTCTAGGGCCAAAGCCAAAGACAAGCTTTGAGCCACCTGAGGAATGCCCTTCTTTCTGTGCTTTTATACCCCCAGAACAACAACAAAAAATTTTCTCTGCTACTTGAGTAAGAACTTTTCTTACATCATGTCTTATAATCTCCATACATTATACTTTATAATAAGACACTAAGATCTCCAAGTTTTGCTCCTGCTATATAAAGGGAAACCTTTGGATCTTTGAAAGCCATTTTCTTTCTCAACAAAGCTTGGTTTTTAATATTCTTGTCTCTTTAACTTAAAATCACTTTTGAAACTTAAGCCTGAATAATAACTTCTTTATTTTCTCTGAGTAGTCCATGGGCTCTGGGGATGGTGGAATCACAGTGCAAAAAGATTGATGGGATATAAAAAATTAAATAAGGTAAATATTTTTTAAATAATATAGATTTTTAAAATACCTATTATATTGGACTTTAAACTTCTTAAGGATACTATCCATGACAAATTCATTTTGGTATTACCTTAATTATATATAGTAGGCCCTCAATTAGTGCTTGAGTGAATTAAAGAAACATGTTTTTTCTTAATCAAGTCCAGACTCCAATCTTAATAGAAACTGAATATGGAAAGAAATTGCTTCTTAGTCAAACGCTGTGGAGCCTTAGTGTGTACACCAATGAGTATTTGGATAAGAAACTCTAGAGAGAGAGATTCTATGTGAAATCCAAAAAAAGAAAAGACACTCCAGTACCCAAGACATGCTGATTCCAGAGATAATGAACAACATTGAACAGAACTTAAAAAATAACTACTTGTTCTTCCTCTGATCTCGCTAGATCTCTAAATAGACTAGGTTTTGCAGAAGAAGGACTGTTCTTCAGACACGGCTAACAGGGGTTCTCTTTTATTTTCATCAAACATACTAAGCTTCTTTCTGCTTTAGGAAGTTTGCACTAGTGTTTGTGTAGCTCATTGCTACTCATCCTACAGGTCTTCTCTCAAATGTCACCTCCTCCCATATCTTTCCCTAACCACCTGAGTGACACATTATAATTCCTACCCTCCTGCATCCAAACCCCATCATTCTGTCACATCAACTATTTTGATTTTTTTTAAACATGTACTAGTTTTTCATGTACTTGTTTGCTGTGCTTCAACCCTCCTCAACTCCTACACACATCATTTGCTAGCTATGTGACCTTGCTGATTTAATATCTATGCTAGTCTTTTCATTTTTTAAAATGTGAATAAAAATAGTATTTGTCTCAAAGGGTAGTTTAGAAGACTTAAATGAGATAATACATGTAATACAATTAGGACAATATCTGGCATACAGTAAATTTTAAAAACAGCTTTTGTTAAATGAAAGAATGAACATATGGGCTTCCCTGGTGGCTAAAAAAAAAAAAAAAAAAAAAAAAAAAAAAAAATGAATGAACATATGAGCAAACAAAGAATCAATGAAACAAAGAACCATATCTTCCAAAAGATTTAATACATTCTATGTATTAAATATTATAGAAAATGTTTGTATCTTAAGACAATTTATTAATAATATCTCACCTTAGAGTCTAATCTACACAAAATGATGAAGGCAAATTTTGAAGCTATTTCTTTTTCTGCAATTAAACAGGGTCTTCCTCTGCATCTCACAGGGCTTGAGACCCTATCCTTCACCAGTTTCCTCTCCAGCACCCACACCTTTGCTGGCTTCAAATGTTAGTGCCTCTGTTAATGACCGTATATGCTATCCTCACAGGGCTTTCTAGGAATCATGAGTTAATGATAAGGTGGCTCACTTGATGGGAATTATGGTACTTGTTTCAAGAGACTCTGTGATAAAGGAAGTTTTAGTAGGTCCAGAGGGCCTTCTGGCTGCCCCTCAACTACAGCACACAGATGCCTGCTCATAAAAGTCAGTCCAGATTAAACTGCCTGGGAAACGTGAAAACAATTCAAAATAAACTGAAATGTAATGCCTTATCTAAAACTCAACACTAGTGTTATAATATCATCTTAATTCCATATATAAAATGTTCCAAATGCAAATAAATATTGACCTGAGATAATTTAGGAAATGATTAAAAAGTGCAATAGGCTACCAGGTTTGGCACAATTGAGAACAACCTGATGACTTGCTAAAAAGAAATGCTGAGTATTCGTAACGGTAGATCGAGAAGGAATTATGGAAAATCATTTAAAAAACAGATTTATAAGCCCAAGTCTATTCAATCATACCAAGATTACAGGGATTTAACTGTTTTCCTAAAATCTAGAATTTTGAAATTCTGGTAAAATAGTGCTTAAAATTGTGATGGAAACATGTCTTCTTTTGTTAGAAACAATAGAATATAAAGAAAAATTTCTTCTTTCAGTAGTAGGTTCCAAAGGACAAAGCAAAGTTGAATAAGACAAAAGTTCTAAACAAAGGTATAAAGTATAAAACAAAAGATTTTATTCACAAATTATGTTAAATTTAAATTAATTTATTCTAGATGCCAAAATTTTCAGATGCTATCTTTTAAATCTATTAAGTCTTGTTAAGAGTCTAAATAAAATGTTGCTTTATGTTATTGATGAGATCTCATACCAGAGTATTATTTTAGCTAATCTACTGAACCTCATCTAGGTGATTGGTTTCCTCCTCTTCCCATTCTCATTCAATAATGTAATTTTATTCCTGATGTTAAAAATAATGTCCTCTAGGGGCAAGGGAATTCAATGTGGTGTGAGCAATCAGCATACAGAAGAGTCTCTTCTGTGGGGAAAGTGTGCCACTTCCACTCATCCCCAGCTTTGACTCTCAGTTGCCTTCAAAACCAAAGTCCAGATTAAATTAAAAATAGGAAAATCTGTATATGCTGGTTCCTCTCCTAGTCTGACCAACGTCAAAAATAAAGTATTGACCACATTTCTCAACTACAGAATTAAATATATTCCAAAATATTTTGGTAGATCTGGATCTTTAGTAATGCTCTACAGTTTTTGGTAGAGTAGTTGGATATAGCCTTTGAGAAAACTTCAGTTATTTAGTAGATATGATTTCAGAGCTTTCATAGGTTTTCATTCTTTGTAATCCTTTTTCTAATATTTCTATTTTTTGTCTACACTTCTTGCAATGTCATCTATTGTTCCTGTCACCCCAAGATCCATTCTTTCTTCTAGAAATATAACTTTGTTTCCTAGAGAGCCATCTTTTTTTCCACTCAATTCCTGTGATTCAGCTCATACTAATCTTACTCCTGAATCCAAGCATTGGACATAGGACCGAAGACAGAGCATCATATCCCACAGGCAACACAAATTGAATTAGGAAAGGGCACGTGATCCAGACATTACAAATGCATGTTCCATTTGTCTGGTCAGAGTGTTTGGGTCAAAGACAGGCACAGCACCCAAGCAAGTCAAGGAAGCTCCAAGTGCAGAGCTTTTGTTAAGAGTATTGGAATGGAGATTCTCTTTTCATTGGATTGAGTTTAGTAATAAGGCAGCTTTGAGCTGCTGAGGAACATCTAACCTTTCTATGGGAAGAGCTACTTGAGTAGGAAGCCAACACAGAGGAAATCATAGCCAAGAGATAAAGGAAGTCTGAATTCTGATGGCATTATTTTGAGCTCCTGTATCTAGCTATGACTGAAGACCTCCTGCCAAATTTTCAGTTACATTACTTCATATAAACTAATATTTTTTTCTGCAGTCTGTTCCAATTGGGTTTCATATCACCTGGAACTGAAATACTTCTCTCAATATATTTCTTCATTACTTTTCCAGAATGTCAGAATCTCTTGTCATGATAGTCAAGCAGATGAAAACAAAGATTACTAAATTATTTCAACAGAATATAGATCAGAAATTTTACCTGTTAATCTAGAGATTATTGAGGAAACAAGCACATTAAACTGGGGTCTCATGGCTCCAGAGGAAGGCTATTACATACAATCTTTCTGGGAAATATATATATTACATTTAATACAACTAAATATATATATTATACTTTAATACAACTAAATAAGTGGTCATATATGATTAAGCCACGTGCCTGTTCTTCAAAGACAGGCTCTCTGTAAAGCAAACCAAAATAATGCAGCAAGTTTTGAGAATTATAATAATTTCCAGATTTTAAAAATGCATAGTTAAGTCCACTCAAAATTCAGTTATATTTTCAATTCTCTGTTTATCCATCCATAGAAATATTTGTTGGGTATTAACTCCGGGACAGTCATTTTGCTTCTCACTGAGTGCACAACATCTACATAGACTAATAAGGACTTATTTTGCCTCTTGACCCTATGGGTTATTTTAGCATTCATTGGTACTTCCTTCACAAGATGGATAAGACGGGGAAAAAAAGAGATGAAAATCTTTTCAGTTAAATGTCATCACTTGTAAATGATTTTACTGGTGGCTGAGTGGAAAAGCACTTTTAAATGAATCAACAATGTGAAATTTGGAGATTATTTGTCATTTCCATTTTCCTCTAATTTCCTTTTCACCTATTCTAATAAATCATTGATAATTGGCCATATTCCAAGTGGACAGATTTGCCAGAAAGCCAAGGTTATAATGTTCATTATAAATATTTCAAAAATTGTCATCTCTCAAATATTTTTGTCTACACAGGACTGGAAAGGGGGCAAGTTTATAAAACTATCTGCATAATTCAAGTATTCTAATTGTTGGTGCCCAGTGAGGTTTTTGATGATCATAACAGCATAACAAGTTTAACTTTGGGAAATTCAATACGATCAAGCAGTTTGAACATTATATTATGAACCATGGTTCCAGGAATCCAAAATTTGAATCTCCATAACTTTGCCCCCAACCATTTGAAAGAGGGAGTTATTTAGTGCTAATGGTTGCAATCATTATGTTTAAAGGCAAAGGGAAAATACTGTAAACAAAGCAGGAAAATATTTTTGGTGTGTAGCATAAACACAAACAATTATCTTAAAATGTAATCTTCATGTGACTTATTAAAGTAGATTACATTTTAATGTGCATTGTAATTTGCACATTATAGAGAACACTCTATATGCAGCGTTAACTGTGTGACCAGCCTGACAACCTGCACAACTGAAGATATAAAAAAAGAAAAAACCCTCTGCTATCTTTCTCTAAATGGATGTATTTGGTGTTGATAGTCAGATAGAGTTTTCACCTTTATCCCAGCTTGTTTCTGACCCAGTGGGTTAGTGTTAATCACCACTGTAGGCACCAATAATTTCCCCACATGTGGAATTTGATAAGTTAGAGCACCCACTTCAATTCAAGGAGATTCCAGCTGACTATCCAGTTATCGCTATGGACAGCTTCAAGCACATCCATGGCTGGCCTTGTATTCTTAGCTTTAACAAGCGCTTTGCACTTTTTGTCTTTTATCTCTTAATTGAGACCTGACTGCAAGAAATGCCTATCTCTTCAACTGGGTTGCATTAAGTATTAACTTTAACTGCTTTGGGTACTTGAGGTACAGAAGAGGAAAAAGAAAAAAGCCTTAAGAAGCTGTGTAGAGTGGAAAACCTTCCCAAATCTCTATTTATAAATCGTGTAAATGCTACAGCATTTTTAAAAAAGTAAATAAATTTGTATCTCTTTTCCAGATTTAGAAAAAAAAAGTGTTTATATTACCAACTGGAGGAAAGTTTATGAATCCTCCATCATATCTGGCAGTAATAATAATCCTACAACTCTGGCAAAAAGAGATAATATTTAGGAAAAGTAAATAATTCAGTAATAAAAGATGAGAAATGTCTCTGGAATGTCTGTGGACTAACTCTTTTCTAAAGGATATGGAAATAGGTTTTTATTTGAGTCTACAGTGTACCAATCCAAAGATTCAGGATAGCTTGTGTGGGTTCCACGTCTTGCAATTTCCTTTTCTAAATATTTCCCATTTCTAAATATTACCCAATTTGTACTATTTTGTGAACTCCTTGAGAGTTCTGTCTGTGCCCTTTGCAGCTTTTCATCCCAGTTTCCTGCATATAGTAAATATTCAACTAACACTGATTGGCATAAACGACATTCACATGGGGTCTCGCTCAGCATTTGCAAAACCTCCCTGTGACTCCTCTTTGTTTTCCTCTGTAAGAGATGTCTAATTCTGCCAGCACTGTAGCACTTGTGAAAGGTGCTCCTCCAAGAATAATGTAGAAGCAATACTTGGAAAATAAATGCCAAGAACAAAACAATAGCCTTAGATAACAGCACTGAAAAACCAAAACTCTAGAAAAATGGCAATTTACTAGTGGGAGAGGGGCTTGATTGTCACTAGTTGAAATGGCACTGCTCAATTTTTAAACCAATGCCTAAAAACTCAGAATAAATGCTACATGCTAGTGTTCAGATATCCCTTCAATCAAAATGTCTCCAACTAAATCCAAGTACAGACAAGAAACATCTCCCTAAGAATCAGATGAAAGATAAAGCTCTAAAATAATTTTAAAGCTAGGAAGATTCAAGAAAACATAGAATAACAAATAAGACTGTTAACCTCGTAGTAGTTATTATAAAACAAATTAATGTCACTAATAACAAAAGTAACTTTCCCATACTGTATGTAATTTCAATTAAAAATTCAATGACGAACCATATAAGTTGAAGTGTTCATAATGAAAGGCATCTATACTAGCAGATTTTACATTCTGAGATTTTGATATGTAGTAATTAGTACTCAAGTCCATGATCCAACTAAAGTGTTGGTTACCAAAGAGTTATCTAGATCTGAGAAGACAATGAAAAAGAGAATCATAATTCTAAAGAAAAACAGATTAAGTCCAAATGAGGAGAAATTCTATCCCCCAGAACTCATGTGGTACCAGAGCACCATGGGATGAGTTAATGTGTCATTCACTCTTTCACTCATTTCACAAATTTCTGAGCACTTTCTAAATGGAAGCACCAGAATGACAAAACAAACAAGCTTTTCATATTGTCCTCTAGGCCTGGTTGGCAGAGCACACTGCTTATATTTAAAACTGTGAATCATTAAAATTTGAATCAAAAGGGCTTTATAAATAGTGTTTATTGACGGCAAATAACACAATCTATTCAACCCTATACCAGCTACAAGGGAATCTGGATTTTCCTTCAAGATGCCTAATTCACTTGTCGGTCAGGTGCATTCATCCTCCTTGTACTCAGGTCAAGTCCCAATCTCTGCAAGAATTACAGTGTAACATCATGACGTTCACTGGTAAAACCATACTTGTTATGAGGAAAAATAATACTATTAATAAGGGTTGAATCCTCTGCTTTTCTGTAGTCATGGAGAATATGTGAAAAGAAGAACTTTGTCTTTTATGCTTTTATTTAATTTCAACTTCTAAAAATCCCCCTCCCCACTTAAAAGGAAAGACGAAATACCCTCATTTTATTGTTTTCTTATAGGCTCATAAAATTTTAGCTTTGTGTTACTTTTTCAAAGACTCTGTTAAACTTGATACATAGACTGGTAAGCTGCCACAAACTCATAAAAACCTTTTCAAAGAATTGCTGCCTAGTGGTGGAAATTGAATGGCAATTTCTAAGAATCAAGCTAATGGCTTAAACTATAGAAAATGTGAAGCCTACTAATAGATAATTTAGGATTTCCCCCTCTCCCCCACCCCACCACTGGCGAGACAAGAACATGAGCTTGAATAAAATTGCACCAAGATCTTATTAATCTTCTGTCTGTAAAAGCTCAGTTTTCCTCAGCAATGGGCCGTAGTACACATACCACATTTAAATATATGCTTAAAATGTTCTTCATATTTTGGAGCTAAAAGTTCTGCACCTTTTGACTATGCAGACACTTGTGTTATTGTCAGTTTCAAGAGTTAAATATTCCAGCAGGAATTTGTTACTACACAGCGGTACATAATGCCTGAAAAGCCCCTGCACCAATATTGCTCTCAAATTGGCAGCAAGTGAACAAGGGACATGAAGGATGCTTCAGCACAGTAACCTATCCTTCCTTCTCTCCTGGGAGCCACTTGGCCAGCTTTCATCCTCATAATTATAATAAATTTGACATTTCATAGATAATATTGATTTCTGTATTTTAGCATTTCACCATAGGTGACAGTCTAGCGTCAAGAATGAAATTTCTATTGATCTCCTGCGCATTAATCTCTCATGTGTATGTGATCATTTTTATAAGACCTTTTACTGCACATAAATCAATATTTCATATTTCCAGCTATGCCAGAGGAGATGTCATATTTGTAAACTGTGAGTTGACACCTGCAATTCCTTTCTGTTCAGCTTCAACTGTGCAGTAACAGTCGATTCAGGGTTGGGAAAGGATCAAGCTCAAGAAACACAGTAGATGAAAGGCATGAAATGTAGACTAGAGTAATTAGCTTAATGAACAAAGAAACCAAGTAAGTGAAATAAGGTGAAATAATTTTTCTTCTATAAAAATTGCTTCTGTGGACATAAGCATCTGTAAAATAGTTTAGCTTTCCATGCTTGCTACGGACCTGATGCTAGATTTAAATGTCTATGTTAATAGGAACATAGAAATACTTTCAAATAATTGCTTAAAAAGAACAAATCTTGTTGGATAAGAGAGTCACTATAATTTCAAGAATGTTTAACATATAAGTATATGATATTTTTACCCATGACTCCGATAGGGCACCAATACTGATGAAATAGTTTTCAGGACTGTGATCTCTTTGCTAATTTAGCAAGCATTTTAGAAAATAAGTAAACCATTTTTATAGTTTAATATTTAATGATTTTCATATTTCAACAAGATCTTGGAATTATATATGAATATTCTGATGAATCAAAATATAATAGCACTATGAACAGAATGTGAGGTTTTCTTTGTATAAACTTTAAAGCAGAGTGAGAACTGGCAGGCATTTTTAGCAGGTAAATTCTTCACTCTGAAGAGATACTACTCTTACAAGCTACTTAGGGATCCACTAAAGTATTCATTTTGCCAATTTCAATGACATGTAAAAAATTAGTGTGCATTTGTATATAATCTTATTGGACGTGTCTATGCTTTATTATTTCAGAAATGTTTCCTACCTATTAAATAATTAGAGCTTATCCGTGACACATTTTAAGAGCTTTTGGAATAAACCATTGGACACAAGCTGATCTTTGTGGATGTTTATGTTTCTATCTAGAAATTTTCCCTGACTCTTCTTACACTTTTTGATAGAGGTTATTAAATGCCAAAGTCAGTTTGAACATGGTCTAATCTAAATGAAAAGGTATTGAGAATAGAATGCTACCTTGTACAGCATTAACATTTATTCTTTACAAAACTGCTCTTCCACATATTTAGAGAAGTTCAGAACTCCAAACTTTGTGCAATAAACATTTTCAGAATCTGACAAAGATGCTTTTAATTCATAAGGTGTTTGCTGGTTTAAAAAGAACTACATTTTCCCAGGTAAAAGTGGACTTGGAAATGTCCACTTTCTAGCAATTTCCTATAGTTACTATTGACACACTATTATTTCAAATTATACGTCGTTTCACTAGAAGGAAATGCTACTCTTGCTTATTTTTTAAAGGCCAATCCTTTTTGCTGGTTTCTGAAACATGTTCATGGCCATAAAATATGTCAGCAAATGACTGTTTTAACATGATGACAGACACATTATCGGACTGTGACTGACTAGGGTATGAGTGACTATATTTCGACAGTTGTGTCAGCTTTTGACTGAAGGAGCACAATTAAAAAAAAAAAAAAAGACCTAGATGAACAGTAGGGTATTACTGAGCAAAAGTCAGCAGGTGACATGTATCTTTACAAACACTCGAGTTTTCTCAAGTGTCAAAAGAATTAGTAGTGAGCTTTAAGCATTATAAAATTTATTTTGTTTAAGAACAAATTAACATTACAAAGAGTTGGGCAGCAGGTCCGTGTGTACTCAAAACTTGAGAACTTTGACTTTTAATGTCCAAGTTCACTGGATCTAATGCTATCATTTTGACTTAACTTTCATTGTACACTTTGGCATTTTATTTCTCTAATGTGAAAATGTCTAAGCCCGGAAATCCCAAAGCTTAGATAATCACCCACATTCCTTACTAATATCTATTTTTTAAGCAATTTGAATAAAAAATTAGGGGAAAACATTCCTCTAATTTTGTGAGCAAGAACTTTTAGCAATAACAGGATATATGAGGTAATGCTCTCAAAGTTATGGAGGGCATGTTTCAATGGTGTTTTAATTTGCACTTGATAATTTTGCTATTTCTTTGTGCTCCTTTCTCTCCTCACAATTGTCAGTTGCCTTTTCTATTCCAGAATCTGTAGAGATTTCTCCAGGACACAAAATATCATCAATTTTGCTCTCATGCCTCTCTCCTCCATTGCCTGGATATAATATTTACTATTCTTGGTAAGGCTGGGTTGTACATATCCTTGGTTCCTGTGGATCCCATGGATACTTTTGTCGTCATACTCCACTACACTATTATTTTAAGCATTTATATTTCTTTCTTCTCCATAAGTTGAGAAATCTTTCTTTCCTGTCAATATTCCCACTGTCTTGTACATAGTATATGCTTAGCAACCATTAGATAAATAAGCAAACCACTGTGGAATGAATGGGTGAATGAATAACAACCGGTGGTGCATTTAAAATATGTTCCATAAGGAGAGGAGTCATTAATTCAATGATGTGGATTGTACAAAAAATCCACTTTCTTATCTTAATAATACTGTAAATTTAAGCTCCTTAACACCGCTTTTTTTCTTAAATCAAAAGGTACTTAGCATCTAGTATGGACTCCGTAAATAACCTGAAAAGTATAATACAAAGAAGTTTTTAACTTTTAGCTCATACATAAACAACATTTTAAGTGCACAAAAATGTTGCCCCGTAGCTTCAATATTTTAAAAATAAGCATACTATTAGTGTTTTAATATGGGAAGAAATAAAGATTCTGATGATTATGTTTGGAGTCCATTTCTAGGACCTTTATAATTCTAAAGGAGAAATTTTTTTCTAAATAAGGTATCGAAAAAATCTCTTTATTTCATATTAATTACTTAAATGTAGATGTTGACTGAACATTATACATTTTTAGGAAAAATTTGGTTTAATTTTTCAAATTAATTATCCATTTTTTAAAATTTTTATAAGTCAAAATTTCAAGATCTAACTAAGACCAAAATGTATACAGAAATTATTTCAAGTCATGTAAAATCTCAAATTATGGCGAAATTTAGAAATGTCTATAAAATAAACATAGATTACAGAGTTTTAGAGCTAGAATGATTTTGTTATTTGGAACCAATTAGTTGCCTCTGTATAAATTATATATTTGAAGTAATTGATAACAGACCAAAAGATCCAATTTTTAAAATAAATTTGATGTCTTAGAATTAAGAGATTGGCAATGACAACATGAACACTGAGTGAAAAAATACTTTCTAGAATGAAATTAGGAAGGATGAAATTAATATTATGGTAGATTTCATAATATATAAAAACAATTGAAGTATTTCAATGAAATTCAAGAAGTTGAATGCTGCAGCAATAAAAATTCTCAGGATTAATATTAAATGATAGATTATTGGGAATTTCTTCATTCATATAAAAAGGAGTTTAGTAAATATACATAAATTGAAGTATATATACTTGCTATACAAATATTTTTACTAAAGGATTCTTATGGGGTAGATTTACCCCAAAATTTACTTATTATTAAGTAATTAATATCAACCATACATAAAAAATTAAATTCAGACTTCCACAGGGTTTTTCAAGCGTTTTAAAATTAAAATGTTGAAGCATGTTAAGATTAAAAAGAATTGATTAAAGAGACAACTATATAAATTAAGGTTTCAATGGATATACTTTTGTTGTTTTTACCAAGAATAATATGGAAATTTTTATAGTGCATAAAAATGGAGAAAAAGGAAATGATTCAGTCGCTTCATTTGCTCATGCAGAGCTAAAATTATAAGTTAAAGGAAGAACATTTATTTTAATTATAATCAGAGCACAGTATGGAATATTTTTATTCATGTCTTACAGAATCTTTTAAGAAATTCTCTCATTGATTCTGGTTTCCCAAAATTTTAAAGTTAAAAAGAAAACCAAAGAACAGGAGGATTTACCTAGTAAGCGCTGAGCTTAAAAATGTAATAACAGTTCTAGAGAGAACATGACAAAGTATGTATTACCATGTAAATCTATGTACCAAAATATAATTAAAAGGGGTAGTCAAATCTACAGCATAGAAGACTACCAAAAAGAATTACCATGTAATAAATAAGACCTCCTTTCTTCAGTTTAGCTTATCTCCTTCCTACTGATGATATTTTCTTAGGAGCATGCAATCTATCAGTCCCCTTATAAAGTTCTTTCTGGTAAACTTTTGAGCAAAATTTTCTATGAGGAATTAGGAATAACCTTATCGGTCCCATTTTACAGACCTACTTAACAAAATTCTTTACTGTAAGGCCAAAATTATAACCAGGAATGTTTTATAAAAGGAAAGCATTAAGGAAAAAAATGGTAAAATGCTCAAGTAAATCAGTAAGATTATACAACACAGTGAAAATGGGCAAAAGAATTTTACCGTAAGAGAAAAATAATAAACACATGAGATGTTCAAACTCATTCACAATTAAATAATTAAAATAGGATACTAACTTTTGCCCACTAAATAGGTAATTTATTTTAAGTTTGTTGATAACTAGGAGGGGCAAAGGGAGAATCCCATATTCTACTGATGAACATATAAATTAGTGTCACCTTTTAAGAGTAATTTGGCAATATCTCTCAAAATTAAAAATGTATATACAAGTAGACTAAGAAAATCTACAGGAATGTGCAGCATATTTATACAAAAATGTACATACACAGGCACACCCACAAGAGTTATAACATTGCAGTTAATTTTGTAAAATCAAACTACCAAAAACAACTGAAATGTCAATCAATAAAAGACTGGATAACTAATATGTGATATATCCATACAATGAAACACTCTTTCTCGTTCTCTTAAGAGTAAATTTTTTTAATGTACAATGTATTCATGTAAATTTGCATCTATTTAGTGATTCTTTCCTGATAAATTTTAAATTTTGTTTAAGAAAAGCTCTTTTGTTTACAAAAAATTGATAACACTTGGTTAAACTAAGTAAACAAGTCTTTTTTAGGGAGTAGAAATTTGGGATTTGTGGTGAAGGGAAAGGAGGTTTTCAATTTTTACTTTTTTCCTTCTGAATTGTTTTCATTTTCTAAACAGATTCAATTATTACTTTTATAATTTTTAATAAAGTAACTGATTATCTAGAAAAGGTGACTATAGCTCCTTTTCTCCTTTTCTCTTATAAAATCTGTGTCTAAAAGCTTATTAAAAACTAATAAATATTATACACACATATAGATACACAAAGAATAAATGAAAACCAAAAAGATCATATATGTTGTCAAACATTTAATTGATAAAAGCATATATATATGTGTGTGTATATATATGTGTAATTTTGTATGTGTGGGTAAGCATGCATGTATGCATACTCAGCATGTCTGGATCAACAGGCATGGAAGTAATGAAACAGCATCATCACAAAGTTACCTTTTTTCTTATTTAAAAATGCCTGCAATTGGCATGTCCCTCTTTATCCTGGGGCTCAAAATATGCCCACTTCTCTTTTAATATTTAAGTTAATACATTTCCAAACCCCCATTTCTCGAACTCACAACAGCACAGTGAATTAAGAATGCAGGTTTTAGAGCCCACTTCTGCCCCTTAGTAGATATGGGACCTTGGGCAAATTAGTTTCTCTGTGTTTTGGTTTCCCTTCTGTAAGGTGAAGAACTTTTCCCACCTCTAGTTTCTTGTGTTGTAAAGATGACATATATTAATGTAAGTAAAGCCCTTGGAAGAATAAATTGCTGTACAACATTAGCTAAGATTAGCATTCTCCCTCCAGATGTTCCCAAAGATTCCCAGCGTTGTTTATTTAGTCCAGTTCAACCAGATCTTTTTATTTTCAATGGAAGGTCTGGTCAGTCAGCTAAAGAAACTCGTTTTCTCAATTTTGCTACTGTCACCATCCCACAGTATCACCAACAAATATGGGCAGTCTGGGTAATAGAAAAAAAATGCATTCATTTGATAAATATGTGTAGAGTGCTTTCTATCTGCCAAGAATTCTCCTAAGCAATGAGAATACAGTAGTGAACAAAACCAAGCCATTGCCCTGGGGCATTTCTATATATTTTATTGACCAAGATGATATTCAAACCTCCACAATTTAGTAGTCTAAAACTGAAATAACCAAGTAAGTTGACTTTTCCCAAACTATTCTTAATTTTGAATGATGTTGTAATGGGAAGCAACAGAAAGAAGCACTAAATAGTTTTCTGATAGCATTTCCCCAAAAGAATGCCTTAAATTACTTTAGTTTCAATTATGTTTCATGTTACAAAACCAAGAAAAGCATATTACATATATGACTGTGTATATTTGTATATGTATGCATGAGAAAAATATAGGTCAGCAGTATGTGTTAAATGAAATTGTACCTGCAAGCAACATAGTGAAAGGGGTTTCATTTAATTTTTCTTCTATTTAGAATTTAAACTTAAATCCTCTAATTTCCAATTTCCATTCACAAGAAACATCGTGAGAAACAAAAACACTTATATGCAATCAGGTATCGGTGGATCATTTTAATCAAAGTAAATATTTTGTAATCGATGCTAAAACCTTAAGCCTAAGCACAAATGTATAGTATACATATATAGGGTTTTCCCCCCAGGAAATGTAAACATATCTTACTCTTTGTCCACAGCAGCTATCCTTGAAAAACTGATTCTACGTGCCAGTGATGTAATTTCACAGAATTCAAGGAACAACGCAAACCCACCAGCAAAACTCCAGCCAGGCCAAGTCGTTACATAATTCCATCTCCATCACCATAGAAAAATGAAGAATACAAAATGTCAATGCATAGCTCTCCCTAATCAAATTTGCATTCCTTGGAAAGAAAACTTCAGTTCAATAAGAGAGAAAACCCCAAGCAATGGAAAAGGGATGTCTACCTATTTACTAAATTGAAAAATTCTCTATGAGCACAACCAGACTGATACTACTCACATGCTTATAGACTCTTGCAATATTTTCCCAAGTGGGATTGCATTTCCCATTTGAAAAAGAGAGAAACACAAAACTGTATTCATCTGGAAAATAGTATGCTGTGATTCAGTACACCCTACTGCCTCAAATGGAAGTTACTTCAACATGCATTTCTTTATTCTATACATTTCAAAACAAGTGCTTTTCATACTCTACACTCAATATTTTAGGAATTATTTTATCTTATGATGAGAAATATTAGCAGCTGAAACCCCGAATCATGCAAAGTTCACTGTTTTTAACTTCAAATTTACATGCCAAATTTACATGTCAATATAATATCTATTCAAAACATTATTGAACATATCATATGGTAGACATGAGGCTACATATAGCAGTGTATAAAACACATGTGGCCTTACACTCATGTATCTTGAAGTATTATAGGGTGGAAAGTAAATACACTAATGAATATCTAATTACAAATTCTAAGGGATACAATGTAAATAATAAAGAGCCATGAAAGAGGAGGACCTCTTCGGACTATGTGGTCAGGGAAAGACTCTAGAAGGAAGAGTGTTTGAAAATGAGACGAGGAAGATGAGAAGCTTTATAGCAAATTGGGAGACAAGAGCTTGTGTGAAGGTCTTGCTGAGAGATTATTTGACTTATTCATGGCACTAAAACTCAGTAGTTGAAGCTTGGTGAGAAACGGGGAGAACAATTCCAGGAGAAAATGGAGAGAAGCAGGAGCCATTGGATGGAGGTCCTTGAGGCCACTTGTTTTAGCTAGGGAAATAACATTTTCAAATTTATGATATGAAACAATCACACTGAAGAGAGTTCTGAGGAGGCCAAGAGTAGAAGACTGGAGACCAGTGGAAAAAATACCAGTGTACACAATGCTACAGAAGTCTTGTTTTTTTGTACTGACAACTTTGGACACTGTCTTGGATTGATTTCTATACAACTAGTAGAAATAAAAATTAATTTTCTTTGGAAAACTTGTTCTGAACTGTTGGCAACAATTATCAAAAACCATTGTCTGTCCATATTTCGAGGATGCTATGTGTTTATATGAGTTGTCATGGAACCTTAACTGACATCTGTAACAGTTTCGTACGGGAGTTATGTCTCATGTGAATGTTGGGGGTCATGACAAACCAAGGACACGTGCTCCATCCAAACGGGGGATCCACTCTTCATCTTTGTTTTGAAGGAATGACAGTTCAGTGTTGACAAATTTCTAATTTTCCAAGATAAGCTGGAAATCTGGATTTTGAGATGAAATCTTTCAATGTTTGAGGTTGGCTCAATTTTTTAAAAAAAATACACTTATGTTAACTTCCAGACCTTGTCAGCAATTAAACTCTTGACCATTATAAGGCTGTCTGGCTTGTGTGGTGAGGTACAAATGATGACCTCATAATATAAGAGGAGAAATTTGATTAAGCAACAACATAATGCACAAAGAACCTTTCTAATTCTAAATTACTCTAAGAAATCCTCAACCGTTAATAGTTTGCTCCAAATCCAAAAATATGTCTTTTCTACAAATGAATTCTATGAAAAGTTTTGACATTTTCAAAAATGCCCACCGTATCCAACCTCTTGGAACAGACATTAAATGATTTTAGTATACTCAGATAATCATTCATTTATTCATTCCTTTATTCAACAAATACAATGGGTCAACCATTGTGTTTGGCACGGGCACAAATAGGATTCAAGATAAAATTACTGTCCTCATGAGCCTTTCAGTCAGTGGATGGGGGAGGTAAGTCAACAGGTAGCTGCATTATAGTGTATTGAGTGCTTTACAATGGGAGAGTACAGGGTGCTATGGAACTACACAGAAGGAGCACACAACCCACACTTGGAAGTGGGGGATGGGAGAATGGGCCAGCAATGTTCCTTGTAGAAGTCCATAGCAGAAGGATAAGTATGAATTGTCTAGGTATGTGTGAAGAATGAGCGTGTTTAAAGAACCAGTAGCTACAAAGAGTATGATGCTTTCAACAAATCATTGAATGGCAAACAGAAATAAGCCAACTATACGAAAGAGGAAAGCAGAGCATGAACCATACACAAAGTAATAGCTTCAAACGACATGGCATTTGGTGAACTTTTGGAACAAGCAGCAGCACTAAGATCCTCAAGATAAGTAGCCATGAGAAATGGAGAAGCTCTTTTCAAACCATCAACTCTATGCAACCACACATTTTAGAGTTAAGAGAGTAGGAAACAGAAGATTCTTCAAAGATTCCCAAAACTGAGCACGAGTTTCTCATGCATGCTGTATAGTAAGGAATACCCACCTTTTCAGTGAAACCTTGCACAAAAAAGCACAGCATCTTCATTGGAAACGGACCAGAATTTACATCAACAAGGAAAGGTCTTTGGGTAATCACTGCCACCCCAAAGATACTCAAGCCTACTAAACCAGCATCCAACTTTTACTGAAAATCTGGAGAACTCAAATCTCCCCAGTAGAAACTCCCATAACTACTGTGACTGGTTATACACTGTTATGCAATTTCTGCTTTCATATGTTCTATGAAATCCTCTTCTCAGCATTTAACACTTGATCCCAGAGGAAACAAGTGGCAGAGATAAATTTAAAAAGGTACTCATCCTTTACTTATTTCTACTGCGGAGAATGATGTCATAAAGGTAAGGATGCTGTGGGAGCATGGTTAGATATAGAATGACGCAGAGAAGGACTAGCATGCCAACTGCAGAAACATTCTGGTGAGGTAGGGAGTAAAGGAATCACTAGCTAGATCCTGGGGGAGACAGCCCAGAAAGGCAATAAGTGAAGAAATGAAGAATAAGTCTAGATGGAGCTGTAACATGCAGTTGCTCTACACACAGTGATTTAGATATCTACCAGGATGTATTGATTAAGAGTCTTTTTATTTATAAAACCCAATTTAAACTAGATTACCGAAAATTATTTACTGGTTCACATAACTGAAAGGTCCAGTAAGTATACTGGGCTTCAGACATAGCAGAAGTTCAGAAGTTCAAATGATGTCATTGAAACCAGGTTTTTCTCTTTTCTCTGCTTTTGAGTTTACTCACTTTAATAACTAGGCACAACATGTTGACTTTTGACAGCTTCGGGCTTGCCCCTGTGATAGCAAGATATTTAATTTGTTTTTCAGTTTCTTGCCTTTATTATGGTACTTTATTTTATATTCTCATTTGACTTCCTTTTTTCCAATTTTTTTTAACTGTGGTAAAATACATATAACATAAAATTTACCATCTCCACCATTTTTATGTGTACAAGCTCAGTGATGTTAAATATATTCATAATGTTGTGCTATCACCACCACCACCCATCTCCAAAATCCTTTTCATTTTGCAAAACTGAAATACTATACCCATTAAACTGTGACTTCCCTTTCCCCCCTTTACCCCTGCCCCTGGCAACCACCATTCTACTTTCTGTCTCTACGATTTTAAACAATCTAAGTACCTCATATAAGTGGAATCATGCAGTATTTAGCTTTTTGTGACAGGCTTACATTTAGCATAATGTCCTCAATGTTCATTCACGCTGTAGTATATATCAGAATTTTTTTCCTTTTCAAGGCTAAATAATATTCCATTGATATGTATACCACATTGTGCTTATCCATTCATTGATGGATGAACACTTGGGTTGCTTCTACATTTTACTTATTGTAAAAATGCTGCTATGAACATAAGTATACAAATATCACTTCAAGACCTTGCTCTCAATTCTTTTGGGTATATAGCCAGAAGTGGAATTGCTGGATCATGTGGTAATTCTACTTTTTATTTTTCAAAGAACTGCCATACTGTTTTACACAGCAGCTGTAGCATCTTACAATTTTACATTCCTACCATCAGTGCACAAGGGTTCCAATTCCTCCACATTCTCACCAACACTTGCTTTCTGTTTATTCGTTTTTGATAGTAGCCATCCTAAAGGGTGTTATTGGTATCTCATTGTGGTTTTGATTTGCATTCCCCTAATGATTAGTGATGTTGAGCATCTTTTCATGTGTTTGTTGGCCATCCGTATATCTTCTCTGGAGACATGTCTATTGAAGCTCCTTGCCCAGTTTTGAGTCAGGTTGGTTGTTTTCGTTGTTGTTATTGTTGTTGTTGAGTTTTAGGAGTTCTATATATATTCTGGATATTAATCCCTTATCCGTATGTGATGTGAAAATATTTTCTCCCATTCTGTGGGTTGCCTTTTTGCTTTGTTGATAGTGTCTTTTAATGCACAAAATTATAAAATTTTTGTGAAGCCCTATTTATTTTTTCTTTTGCTGTCTGTTGTCTATGCCTTTGGTATCACAAGATATTTAATTTTGACAGGAAAAAAACAAGGGACTCTTCCCCAGGATTTTCAAAAAATGAATCATTGTCTCCTTGGCTTTGATTAGTGTCATACATATATCTAGAGCAATCAGTGTGACCAGATCTATATTTAAAATGTACACAGAAATAGGAAGCATTAGAAAGAAAAAAGACTAGTTCCGACTAGCTATCTACTTTACATTTGGTAGGATATATAAGTCCATGCCACTCTCTCACTAGTTGGAAGCAGCTGCATAGCACAGGGAGATCAGCTCAGTGCTTTGTGACCACCTAGAGGGGTGGGATTGGGAGGGTGAGAGGGAGACGCAACAGGGAGGAGATAGGGGGATATATGTATATGTATAGCTGATACACTTTGTTATAAAGCAGAAACTAAAACACCCTTGTAAAGCAATTATATTCCAATAAAGATGTTAAAAAAATAAATTTTAAAAAAAAAGAAAGAAAAAAGATTTGGTGAAATGTCCTTTATCTGAAAAGTTCTGAAATGATAATGCAAAATACAACCCATATTATTTCACAAGTTTACATCAATTCAGGGCTTCAGCCTATTTTTTGTACAAGATCTGTAAACATTTTACCAAAAAGACATCCCAACAATGAAGCCTTCCTCTGCAGCTACAACCTAAATCATACTCCACTATGCTACACTTTCATCAACTGGTCAGTAGGCATCCAGAGGTACTGAAACAAAACACAAACATTTAAAATAAGTTATATTGAATATTCTTCTAGCACACTATCTTTTCACCTCAAGAATGATGCTGTGGCACCAGATAGTTTCAAAACCAATTAAAGCACAAATTGAAGTGGGGGAAAGAAATATGTTTTAGTCTATTCAGATGGCTGTGTTTCTCACAGTTCTAGAGGCTGGGAAGTCTAAGATAAAGATGCCAGGAGATTAGGTGAATGGAGAGGCCCACTTTCTAGTTCGTAGATGGCTGTCTTCTCACTGTACCCTCACATGACAGAAGGGACAAGTGTGGTCTTTTAATAAGGACACTAATTCCATTCATGAGGGCCTCACTTTATGACCTCATCACCTGCCAAAGGCCCCACCTTCAAACACCATCACTGTGGGGATTAGGTTTCAACATGCGAACTTGGGGTGGAGGGAGAGGTGTACCAACACTCAGTATACAGCAAAATCAAACTAAAAGAATTATATACTTTTGTTTAGGTAAGTGATGACTGAAAGAATGCATTAGCAAAATCTATTAACTAATAAAAAGGTATAAAGATAAAAATAGAGTCAATATAGACTTAATAAGTAGAAACCATGGGGTTTGTTGAAAATAGTGTACATCATATAAGAAAGGAGAAGTTATGAATAACTCTAATTTAAGAGATTAGTTGGTAGTAAAGGCTTCTGCAAAATTCAGAACCAACAGGGCAAGGGATATCTATTGAAGGTCCAGCCCATTAAATTTAGAGTAAACTAAAAAGAAATTGCACTTACCCCAGTAAATACTAAACATAAAGAACTTACCAGAAGCTCAAGAAGTGGTAAATCTGAAAACCTGAATTAATCAGAAAATATTTTATTTATGAATTACAGAACCTTTAAATGAAACTGGCATGGATAGAACTTTAAGGACTTCATAGACAGTAGCCATATGCCCTCTTAATTCCACGTCCATCGATGTCTGTCATTATTTCACAAGGCAGCATATTCCATTACACAACGACTCTTAAGGTTAGAAAGTTCTTCGTGCATTTGAACTAAAACTACTGGTTACTTCCATCCTACCTTAGAATGACTCAGGCAAAAAAAGAAATTTTAAAGCATTATACTCAGAATTAAAACCACTGATCTCTAAGTGTTCCAACCAATACTAACTAGAACAGAAGTATGGCTTCCTTTTTCAGGACACATATCTTCTAATAATGCTCAAAGATAAAAATCCATTAACTTTATTGACAACTTAGTGTTACCAAAATCTGTGCTGGATACCAACTGCTGTATAGCCACCATTCAGTTTCAGTTCCTCATATGCTCTCCCCTATACTGCTGAATAGTGTCCCCTTTTCCCACCTCCTATCCCCCTCACCTCCAGATATCCAGCTCTTAATCCCTGGGACCTGTGAGTGTTACCTTATATGACAACAGGAACTTCGCAGATCTTATTAAGAATACTGAGATAGGGAGATTATCATGGATTATCTAGGTTGACCCTAAATGTTATCATACACATCCTCATAAGAGGGAGACAGAGGGAGATTTGAAACACAAGGAGAAAAAGGTAGTTTGATGGAAAGAAACAGGAAGAAGAAAAAGGTCATATGATGCCATGAACCAAAGAATAGGAATATTCTCCAGAAGCTGGCAAAGTCAAGAAAATGGATTTGCCCCAAGAATCCCTAGAAGAGTGGCCCTGTCAACACATTGATTTCAGCCCAGTGAAACCCATGTTAGGCTTCAGCCTCCAGAACTATGAGAGAATAATGCACATTGCTTTAAGCCATCACTCGCTTGATAATTTGTTACAGCAGCCACAGGAAACTAAGACACCCTCTCTTTGTGAGGAGCACTCACATGAAATTTGGAAGATGGAAGAGAACCCAAACCATTATTATTTTTCCAGCAACAATATGCAGGCACAGGGAATTTGGAAGTGGCTTCCAGGATTTCTCCTATATCTCCTCCCCTTTCATACTGAAGGCAACTGAGTCCATTGGCAGTGGGTATCTGCAATTCCCGGAAACTTCTGAGTTCCTGAACCCTAGCAAACTGCTTTCCATGACTTCCACCACATCCTCAGTTCTTCCAACTGATTTCAAGCTCTTAAGTTTAAACCTGTCCTTTAAAAAACGTTTTAATAAATAAATAAACCCTTCCTGTTTGAAACACCTAGAGTGCTTTCTGTTTTCCTGACCAAAACTTGGCTAATAACATACCATGTTCTGAATGTCCTGCAACCTACTTAGAATGAATATTAAACATTTTGTTTCCAAAAACTTCACAAGTTCTTATTTCTACAATTAGAAGTCATGGGAAGAGCTAAATATTTTCCAAAGCAATATAAATAAATGTGCATAAAAAGTATGACATTTAATATTTACTTATTCCCCCATTAATTCAACAAATATTTATTGAGCACCAACTCAGTCATAAATGCAATACACAATAGTAGAGACTCAGTGATGAGCAAGCTAGACATGATTCCTCCTCTATCAAGAGGAAAATAAAGGCAAATATACAGGCAATTGAATACAGATTAACATTCTGTGAAAGGGTAAGTACAAGGTGCTACAGAAGTATACAAACATAGCAGGATCAAGGAATGTTTGCGTCTAAGCCAAGATCAAAGGCATAATAGGTATTAATAAGGCATTATGTAAATGGAAGAAGAAATAATCCTTCTCTCCTCAACTTGTCACATCTGCCATTTGTCCCTCCCTCCTACTCATGAATCCTAGTTGCATAAAGGAAAGTGTATGTAGACTAAAGTCAGATAAACCTGGGTTCAAAGCTGAGTTCAGCACTTACTGCATGTGTAATCGGGGACAAAGTACTTAAATTATCTAGTTTTTCTTTTTTCATCTGTAAAGTGAATATAATAATATCTACCTTGCATAGAAATAATGTCTGTGAATTGCCCAGCTCAGTAGCTGACCTGTCCTTCCTTTCTCCCTACCCTCCCTCCTTCCTTCCCTCCTTTGTTCCTTTCTTTCTTTTGAAATAGTGCAGTATATAATCATATTGTAATAGTTATGTGTTAGCATCTTAGATACAAATCAAAACATTTTTTCTATCTTGAATATGAGCTATAATCAGCAAGGTCTCCAAATTTTAGATTTGAAACAGTCTGTCAGATGAATCAATTAAGCGGGAACACTGGGACCCATACTTTCCTTCTTCTACCCTCAGAGAAGTGTCTTCTCATTTAACATGGCCCTCTATTTTGAATTATTAGTGGTGACAGGAAAAAAATTCTTCCTGGTTATATCTGTAAACCCAATTTTCTACTGCCCATGTCAAGTATTAAGTCAACCTCCAAATAATGATAACATTATATCCAAGTAATGGACAAAATAGTCTATATGATATAAAATTAAAATGTGAATTAATTTCCAAAGAAAAATATTTTAAGTGGTATTAATTCTTTCATTCTTATTGACTACTGGGAATAAAAAAACTGCTCTCAAATCATCTATATTTTCATAATTTGCCTTGTTTTGTAAGTAAATACTTTTCTTTACCACTCACTAGATGATGAGAACCCAGTGGGCAAGAATTAACCCTTTTGCAGTTTTGTAACCTGATAGATTTCCTAGCAAAATGTTTCAAACAAAGAGTATGCATGTCAAATGTACCGGAATCAAAAGCCAGAGACAACTGCATATCACTGAGTGACGTAACGTTTTGTCAATTGTCCATATATTAATATTTGGACAGTTATTTGGACAATCTGTCCAGGGAAATTTTTTAATGTTTGGGAAATATTAATTTTCTCTAAACAAGGTCTTAAATAACAAAGAAACAAAGTAGGTCCCAGACTCCAGACACTGCAGCAGTACAGGAATAGGAGATTTTTGGGTGAAAATTGGAGGGTGCTACGTATTACCTGACAGTCACAGAAAAAATGGGCTTCACCGGGCCCCATTCTTCGTTTGGTGCCCAGGACACTGCAGACGGCATCTATCTGAGCCATAGGAAATTGCCTACATTTGATGGGGCTTTATTTTTGACCCAGAAATATGGCAGTTTCATATGGTTCTGATTAATATTTAATAAAAACGAACTCAACGTCTCAAAAAAAAAGGGCTTCAGAAGATGCACCTTCCTGCCCTTGGACATGGTGTGCAGAGGACAAAGTCTGAGGGCACTGAGCTATATTGTTTCTATGAAGAGTGACATGAAGACCACAAATGGCAAATGATAAAATGAAAACCAATTAGAAACACCACAGCTATTCAGTATTAGGGTAATTTTTCTCCAATCTGAGTCTGGAGAAAATAGCTATCTGTTAGATTTTTCAGAAGCAATTGTTTCTACTCAAGTTACCATGAGGTATTCATTTCCCAAAATCAACTAAAAAGCCAGGATGAACTATCAGCACCCTTTTCTCCACATTAGTATCATTCAATCCTTCAGATTTAGGAAAGGAGGTACATGCACCAGATTTTCATACAACTTTGACACTTCAGTCTACAAAAAGATACAAAGTATTTTTTAATATATAGGATCATAGCTTTAGTATTGGGGGGTTTGATTTGTTTTTGGGGGTTTTTTTATGTGACTGTCTCCATTATAGCAAGAATCCCTTCAGAGCTGCAACTCTGATATAGTAATCTTTGATATATAGTAATGGTACAGTGCCTGGCATATAGAAGACATTCAATATGTTAGATGGATGGATGGGTAGGAAGATGAATGGATAAGTAGATTATCATGGAGGAGGTGTGGCAATGACAGGTACTTAGAAATATCCTATAATTAAGAGAAATGACTTATGTTCTTGATTTCCCAGGCACACGTTCTTTCTTGAAGCATGAAAATTTCTAAAAGATTTTCCTTATTGGAGAATGGAGAGTTTTCTGATATCCAGACTAACCCACAAACTAGCTTAGGGCCAGAGAATAAACTTAAATACCAGAACCTAAAGCACCAAAATGAAGGAACTAGAATATGGTGAGAGTGTACAGTTTGTGAAAATGAGCTAAAAAATAGCAGAGCAGTTTTACCAAAGTTAAATGCAAGGTTATGCAGTTAAAAATCTAAAGTATAAATAAAAGCGATAAGACCTCAGATTTGGGGCCCCAATACCCTTGCATTCATCAAGAATCGTCAAGTTGTTCTCCCTCTCATGAGATAAAAATGCGATATTTGGGTTCAGTAATTGTCTTTATGTGGAGGATACATGGTTTAGGTTTCATTTCTTAAAAGACTTAGTCTCATTTCAGCCTGGAAAAATTCTTCCTAGAAAAATTAGCAGGAAACTGAATATCTCATGTGAAAAGAAAACATATACGAATACATCAGCCATTTAAGTCTGATGAATTGAAATGGGATCAACATTAAACTTTAGCCTTTTTAAAGCACAAAATTATCAAATTTTACTAAAGTAGTAACTGTGTAGGTCTTCACACACACGTTTAAATATTCACTGTTACGTGGTCCCCGCCACTAACCATAGTGTATGTGTCACTAAGATCCATCCTGCTTAATCTTGCTAACTAATTATAGTTACATACCAGAGACAATGGAGGAAGGAAAGTATTCTAAAGAGCTAATCAAAATATAAAAGCCACATGTCATTAAAAATGCAAAATTAACACATAAATAGCTATTCTCAGAGCTGGAAAAAAATCGTTCCAAAGATAGTCATTTGCTTCATATTTCAGAGAAACATTGCCCTGACCATAGGAATATCAGTACAGAGATGTCTGTGAACTGTAAGAGCCAAACCATGCTTTTCTTCCTTAGGTGTTATGAATTGCAGATTAATCTATAAGGTAACTATTTGAAAGGATTTGTTTCTTATTCACCCTAAGTGGATTTTTTCTTCCTTGAGAATACTGCTATTTCATCCTGAAACTTTTCCTGGAGATCATTGTTGTTTGGGTTTTCATTCGTTTGTTACAGAGACACATTTTTAAGAATTATTTTCTCTTAATAGTGAACATAATCACTTTTCCTTTCATTTCAATGGTTGAAATATGTTCTCCTGTTGGTAAATGTGGCTCAGGAAAATGACTGACCTTTTCAAACAAAATTTATAATTTTAGAAATGTAAAACTTAACATTCTTTAGTAATCCAATATTAAAATACATTTAGGCTGATCTATAAAATGCTATGATTTCAACTATTCTTTTTTGAGTGTGCAATAGAGAAGCATTAACAATGCGTGTGGTTTAGAAAAATTCATTTATATAGCCGTTTGCCATGTCATGATGTATCTTAAACAAAAGAGGTACAGACAAAGGTATTGATTTTAGGGACTTAACTAAATAAACAGTATGTAAATTGTGTCTTTTTCTATAAAATTAGATCAGGACACACATATTACACTGCCTTTTTCTATAAGAATGACAGCTATTGAATTTGGCAGACATTGGAATTTGGTTAAAGAGTTACAGACCTTTGATCTTTGGATTACAATAAAATGAAACCACTGTAAAAGGACAGTAGTGGGCCAGCCAATTTCTCAAGCACGCCACAGCAGCCAGGAGGCGTTATCGCTTAGTGCTGTCAAGAAATTGACTCTGCATTTGCTTCTAGCCCTGTGTCTTCTAATAGATGATGAGGATGGTGAGGATATCCTCATTAGAATACAAAGTAACACCCTGAGAACACAGTTTGGTGTTTTTCCTCTCTTTTAGTTCTGACCAGCTATTCATGCTGATCTATTATACTTCCAAGTAATGATATTATACCCTGGGGAGTAGTTGGCTCATTTATATTTTTTATTTTTCTAAGACTCTACATGGGGTTATTTTTAGAGGGAGTGGAGAAAAACACCAAATCTCAGATTCAAATCCATTGGAGTTTTAAGGAAAACCCAGTAAAGGAACTTACGATTAATGTTACTCTAGTTACTTCCTTATTTGTAGGAATTTTTGTTTTGGTTTTGTTTTTCCTTTTTTTTTTTTTTACTTTTTCATTTCGTTTTTTTTGATAACACTTCCTTAATCAACCTGGTTGCTAATAAATTAACCTTCAGAGTCATACACAAGGAAGTCATTCCCTTTAAGTCTTTACTTTTTAAGCTAAATTCTCCAAGTTACAAATAATGCCATTACACCCTAATGACAACATTTGACCACCAATTTATAAAAGATATTTATTGATAACCTTTTGAATAAAAAGAATGCTTGGTCCCCAAGTTCCCTATTACTTCACTTTCTTCTCATATAATTATGACTAATTTTAGCCAAAAGTACCCTAATAAACTGATAATAAACAGTGACTTAGCAAGTTTTCTTAATCTAAAATTATAGATTCATAGCAACAAATAGGCAAGTTAGATCTCTCTTAGGTCTTTTTATCCAGCCCAGCAGATCTGTGTTGTCTTTTTTTTTTTTAACCTTCTTTGTTATGTCATTCCGCAGACAGAACTCAGGCTGTTTCCTGTCACCCACTGGAGCAAACTGCTCAACAGAAAGCACAGTTGGACAGCCCTTAATTAGTGCTACTTGGGATAGTCAGTGTGTGAGCTTGTGTCAGCATCTCACTTAAACAGGAACAGAGCAGTGAGAATCAGCTGACAGTTGAAATGCAAGACACCAGGTCTTCCACTTCCACCTACAGTCATACATTGCATGCTGCATGCCTGAGAATGTTATGAAAAATGTTGGAAATAATGTTCTGTATGTAAATTGAACTCAAATTATTCCATCACTTTTTACAGGGTGTTTATTTCTTTAAGTTAATCCAGGTACATGTTCTCCAATCAAAACCTGATGTGCGAAACTAAATAAATCTTGAAATCACTTTTCTGACAATTAATTTTTAAAAATTAACTAGACCTGGCATAATTTTTAATATTAAAAAAACAAAGAATAGCACTTAATACTTAAAAGGAGTGATAGAATGCAATTAACTTAAAATCAAGTGAACAATAGCCTTGGAATTTGTATTTCATTTTGCATTGGCATTAAATGTGCTAAAATGATCACCGCTTATTATGATATCAAAACCAAACATGTAACTTAAAAATCAGAAACCAAATTATACAGGTAGACTACATAACTGACACATATCATAGCCAAAATCTGGTGGGGGAGATGCCTTATAAACAAACTTTTCATATCCATGAACATAAAGGAAGATTTGCATCTTGACACATCTCTTGCGGGATGAAAACCTGAACACGGAACTCTATCACCTACTTGCACCCCTAAAGTTAAGGCGACTAGCTATTCTGATATTTTATCACAAATCCATCTCTATAGCCAAAACCAAAATTCTATACAGAATTTGGGTCAGCTTTGTGACAGTGGGATTTTCTTTGTTATAGAGCAGACACAGTTTAGTCTGGATGAAAAATGAGATCAATATATTCTAAACTTGTAACTGACTATAAATATAACCTCCCCCCAAACTGTTTTAAATTAGTATTTTTCTAGTGGCTAATAGAGTCCCTTTAGGTTAACTGTAAAGGGAATCTACCATGTATGTTTTCAGAGGGTAAACACTACCTTTTTTTCATTTTCTCTGGAAAGTAGCTATTTCACTTCATAGGGTAGACATTTTTAGAAACTGTTTTCGCTTTTTGTTGTTGCAGTTCAGAAGTAGGGCGGTGTTTCAGTGCTGGTGGCAGTACAGCCTTCTTTATAAGGATGAATGAAGATGAAAAGCAAGACAAATAGAAGCGAATGAGACACTGCTTTATGTGATTCATGATAGCTTGCCATAAGCCTGTTAGCCTCTGCCTGGCTCTCCTCTCTGAGAAAATAATGGATAGTTACAGTGTGTATAGTGACATTGTCAAACCATCAGGAATTGCTGATTATAGTGCTAAATATTGATCTCTGCTTCACATGTGTCAAAATTCTTTCTTCCCTTAATTAGAACTTCCCTAAGCACCATACAAGAACAAACTGAATATATCAGATCTCCGTGAAAGGGAGTGTGATTCTAGAATATAATTGTGACCTCTTGTCTTCCCCTTTTCTCTTGAGTTCTGAGATGACTTCAGCTGTCTCTCCTGCCCTTCCCAGCACATGTGATCATCATGCTCATTTTTCCCAATCTAACCATAGGAAGGTTTTTCCCAGCCTCTGCTTTTCATCATTCTGAACCACTAGGGTAGTAGTCAGATGGCAGTGAGACTTAAAGTGCCAGAAGGTGCCTTTTTCTATTTGTTTGTTTCATGGTACACCGCACCAGGCAATGACCTGTGGCAACAATGTCATACAAAACGGAGACAGGTTCACCCAATCAAAGGGAGGTTTAAAATTAATACAGATCCCTTCATTTCTTCATGCGAGATCTGCGAAGGGCAATTTCAGAGTGCCACAGTCTCCCTGATTATCAGCTGCATTCACTTAAAAAATATCTTTTAAAAACTTTTGTTATGGAAACAATCCCTTTTAGCTCCACATTCCACCATCAACTGAAGCAGGGTAAATCTCCTACTAATTTGATATTACCATTCAATCAGCTTCCATATTCTGTACTCTAGCAGTAATGTAATATAATGAAAGGTTGTGATATATGGTTTCAATTTGCACCGCAAACTGAGCACTTAACTCATTTATCTTAGTTTACCTGTAATATATCGTTATTTTTTAATCATGACACCATGGTGCATTTGCCTTTAGTTTGATGTGCTTGATAAAATCAATATTTCATTAAAAGATTTTCAAAAATTGTTTGTTTCAAACACAGAGCCAGACCAACTTGGCAGCCATTTCTTAGAAGCAACATCTTGCCTGAGTCTGCAGGTAAATGTCTCCACTCGCCCCACAAATACCTTGTGTGAAGGACCTTGGTCTGCTGTTACTTCCCTGGTAAACTGGCAAGGTCCTCCCTCATAACATGTGGTTCAGAGAGGCTATAAATAACAAATTCAATTTTGACCTTTTCGTAATAAATCTAGAAGAGGATGATGAAGGAAAGGTTATTTAGCCTCCCCACTTTTTTTTTTTTTTAACAATTCGGACAGGAATCTCTGTCCCCATACAGAGAAAGCTCCAAGAGTCCTGCATGAATGCAGGTCTCTTCCCACTGCTCCCAAGTCACCTGGCTACATTGCACTACAGGTGCTCTGCATCAGTCGTAATTATCAGGTTAGAAAGCGCAGAGAACTAAATTTTAAATTGAGCTGAAAGCCTCAGACTGCAATGGAGAGGTGCCAGCATTTCAAACAGCCTGGTGCACAATGATGACACTGAAGGTTTGTTTTAACGTGGTATAGTTTGCAAGTAGAGCTACTTACATGAGAAATGCTAATGAATGGCAACTGTCGACTTTTTCTTCCCTAGCTCAGGGATGTAGGAAGAAAAATGATCTTTGGGCTGCCTGGTTAAAACACACATTACCCACTTTCTGGAAGCTATTCAGCTCACAGAAATAACACCTTTGCCTGTTTTCCCCTCCATGTTACACATAAAATATGTATTTATCACTATAAATCAATATCTAGCTATCTTCACAGGCTACATTTATGCCTTTTGGAGATAAATGTAGAATGTGATAACTGAAGCTACTATAACATCTCTGAATAGATACTTAGCTATTATAGAAATACAAAGAACGTGATGAAATATAAGCTTATATTTATAGATTTAAATAAGTTTGTTCTACAATAAAAGAAGAAAATGGTCATTGATAAAACTACACATAATTATTGAAATCCTATTCATTCTACTTTAAAGTGACAGCAATTTTGTAAATACCAAAAAATTGATGCCTAGGATGAGTACATCGACAACTACATATAGAACTTTCCATCTAAAACAATTATAGGTTGAGATGACTAAGTCACCTTCTCCTTTGGTAATAACTGGATGGAGGAGGATTTGCAAGGGCAGGTGTACATAATTTTTTATTAGCCAGTAGCATCTAAGGCCTCCTAGCTTTTCTTTAATATCATCTCAACTGTGTATCACCCAAAATCTGGAATAAATTAGTCATTCCTCTATAAGAAACATTCATGACAATTCACAGCTGAGGCACATAGGATATGACCAATAAAAAGCCTACTAGTCTTTAGTACTTAGGTCCTTCCCATGAATCTTAACCAAAAGAAGTAATAAATAAGTGGCACATATAAATAGTACCTTTAAATAAGCAAGTGAGCCTTCCTCAGCAATAAGCAACATTCTCTGAATATCAAAAATAATAACTGGTTTTGCAGCAATGCAGCATGGAAACACGAGGGTATAAGATATACTGTACTTTAAGCTCTGTTTGATGAATCTGAGCACAGTTCCTGGGGGATAGATTACTTTAAACCATGCTCTTTTACTTTCTAATCCTGACTTGATTTGATTTGTACTTTAATACAGCTGCCTGGCAATTCAACAGCAAATAGAGACTATTTATGTAATCAGATTGTAAGTAGTGGGACAAGAAGAAACTCTCTAGAACCTTTTTGGAAAATAGTTTGTTGTACTTTTTATTTATTGAACAGCAGGGCTCCGGGCTTTCCAGTGCTCATTATAATTGGTTTTCTGCTTGAACTTTCAAAAACTGTCATGTCAATACTCAAACAGAATTTTTTTTGCTTACTGTATGGCTATGGGCTCTATTTTCTCATGTGCAACTTGACAAAGTTCTTGTAATACCTTGGAGGCAAAGTTCTAGAGTTTCCCTTCCTATTTAAGAAAATTGGGCATCAAAGGTCTTTAGTGCTCTGCACACTTGTGTTAGTTTGCAATTAAATGCCTTAGACTAAGGTATTGTTTCCTTTTCTGCCTACCCCTGCCTATTCATGTGTCGCTATTGTTCTGTGGGAGGAGTCCCTCTGCTTTTGTTTTACCATCCAACAATATGCTCTTTAATTCTATCACCTTGATGCACCGCTACTGGTAAGTAAGCTCATTTTTCCACTGATGTGTTCATAATCACACTTCATATTCTAGTTACCATTTGATAAAAAATTTGCCCTTTCCCTAAAGTTTCATTTCCTGTGTCACTACCAAGAGTACAAATGTGAATTTTATATTCCCCAACCCTTTCCTTCAGAAACTCTAATAATCCACCCAACCACTTATACACAAGAACCTCAAATGAATTTATGACAAAGTAAAACAAGTGTCTAAATTGGAAATGAATTTTTAAACTCCATGCCTGGAAACAACCTCTTTTGACTAATATAAGTATATTTAGCCCTATCATATTCTATTTTTAAACTAGAGTGAGATCTCTTGTGTAGTGTGGAATTGTTTATAGTAATTTTCTATGTGGCCAGAACAGAGATAATTGCAAGACAAAGGATTTCTGCTAGAAATTAGTGCTCTATGTTTCATTTTATTTCCTGTTCTTTTTCATTTCCTCCTACTTAAAGCAATCATCTCTTAGGAACTATGTGATGAGTGGATATTTTCTCTTCATGATAAAAATACAGTACTAAAAATAAATAAAAGAAGGCCATTGAATAACATCAAAATTTTGATAACTTTTAAGGTATTAAAATAGTTTTGCTTCAAGTGGACAATAGAACACATAGATTCCATAGCATTTCAGATAGAAGTTATCAATTATTTGGTGGGCTTCTCTAAAGATTATTTAAGAGAGACATTGTGCTATTAAACTAAAATTGTGCGTTTGATTTGGTTCAATTTCATCCTCATTTTGTTACAGTCGTGGTCAAATGTTTGATTATGAAGCTGAAAGCATTTTTCTCTCAAAACCAACCCAGGTGCTGCATTTTCAACATCCATATGTTCACTGACAAAGCAACCATCCACAAACACAAGCTTGACTTTAAACCCAATCAACGAAATGCATCTGCAAGGAAAACATGCATCATTGAAATGCTGTAGCTGCTGATCAAATGTGCAGCCATATTCTCAAGAATGATCCTTACGAAACAGAGTGACACAAGCTGCAGGTTACTTTAGAATGCATTTGTGTTCTTTTAACACTTTTGTGGGAAAAAATGGACACCTCTGGGGTTAGGAGAATCCTTATGCAGTATGGAAAATATCGATTCCTTCTAATAGCATGCATTCAGAACTTTTCATATTCAGTATCCAAAAAAAGATTTCCAAAACATTGGTGGGAACTAGGTTGTAACTAAGAATAGAAGGGATAGTTCAGCATAATGAAAGTGTGACCAGAAATGAATTTTTTTTTAAGAAATTCAAGAAATGGAAAAATTCCTGACAATGCTTACTTGAAACAATAATAGACATGGAGGCTCTTGCTGGACTCTATTATTTATTTCAAATATTTAACTGGAGTGGATTTTTATATTGATACAATCATATCTGTGAGGGTAGTCATGTTTAACCACAGTATGACTTGCAGCTTGATCCTGTAAATATAAGTTTGCCGTGCTATACTACAGGTTAAGGTGACCATCGGAATCAAATAAAAATATGAAATCCATTAAATTCTTAGGGTAAAACTCATTCTCTGGATCTCAAAAAATTGCCTGTGTATAGCAGCTTTTTACTTTCATAATTATGTGTCTATGCTGTTCCGTGTGAGTGAAAATATAATTTGTTATATGCAAACTGAAAAAAAACTATCATAATTTTTTGAAAAAAATATTGAAAGACAGATACACATTTATCATATATATATATACATATAAATATCTATACACATGTATAAACCAACAAATCAGGTTTGCTGATTATTAGTAAAGAATTTATCTTATATTTCCCTTATAGAATACGCTCAGTTCTTTCAAGAACCTGTATGACTGTATTTTCTATTCTATTATCTCTTTTACTATCACACAGAGGGGATGAACTTGTGTGTTAGTTTCATCGCACAGAACAACTGGCTGAGATTTGCTCTTCCTGTACACTAAACTCAGAAGACAGATCTGATTCTGTGTCTTTAGCTCCCAAAACTACATCAAGGCTACTCTTTTAGTCAACTTGGAAATTTATATACTATACACTAACCCTCCTTTAATATCCTCTCTCTCTTTCCTCTGGGCATTTATTGCTGTTCTTTCTAGTTCAGTAACCAGTGAGCAGAAGGTTCATTAAAACTAATTGAATTGGAAACTTGTCTGCCCTGGGAAATATTAACTCTTTGTTGTTATCTGTAGGAAATTCCTTTTGTTATATTCCTTTGAATTGAATTATTGGATCTTAATGTTACAAAAGCTGTGTTAAAAGGAATTTCCATCTTTTTGATGGTCTAGACAGCAAGTTTCAGGGAAACGTCCTTATGTTGGATGGGATTTTAAAAAATAAAGCAGCATTTTATCCAATCATGTAAACAGCAATATTGCACACTGTTCAAAAACTGGAACGATGTTGCCCTGTCAACTCTTGTAGTTCTTCTAGTCACTGCTACACTGACTGGATTTTTTTTTTTAAAGAGGTTTCTATTATGGTTCATTCTCACTTGGTGAAACAAATAACACAACTGCAGGTTAGCAAGTCAATGGTAGTGGAATATAGATTGTCAGAGGACATTAATCCCACAATTGCTGCCATTCTATCCATTTGAACAAACGTCAAAATGAAAAGATTATAATTATTCTTAACGATATAGAGAAACTCACTTTGTCATTTGTAATCATTTGGAAACTGTGCTGAAAAACTACATTTGAAATAGGGTTTAGGAGGCTGTGTGTGTTCTGGAATTGTTTACAGCACAGAAATATTGACAAAATTGGAAACATTTGATAATACAGTGGTAGATGTTTGCCAGTTTTAAAAATCAATTGAAAATAACAGGCAACCCACTGTTGCTAGTAAAAGTAAATATTTATGACTGATTTGACTGTGCTTCAATACCAGTCAATCACTTTCTAAAGGATCTTTGCAAGTCATTAACCTCTTTTTACTGGTCTTGTCCCTGTTGGTATTAGCCATTAAAAAAGAATAAGGGAGGGGGTTTTGATTTTTTCTGTTCTCATCATTCATAGCTTATTTGTTCCTTCCCTTCATTCCCACACATTGCTACTAAATTGATTGTCTGTTTAGTCATATGAATGATAAAGTAGCAATGCCAGCAAGACTGAAAGCTTCCATTAATTTCTGAAGAAGGTGAGCTCCTCTGCTTCAACCACAACTGAAAACAAACCTACTTCTCATAGTGTCTTCTATCACTAGTAATTTTTGCTGTGATAGAGTCCACGTAACTCTCAGAGCTCCGTTTTGGACTTCCCTGGGCAAACTTTAAGAAAACAGATATTTATTAATATCATCTCAAAATTGCCTATTCTTCTGTGCTTTCAACCTGGCTATAATATTTATGTACAGAAAGCCAACATCTGCAAATTTGTATTTAAACAACATTGAAAACAATGCTTCATATGTATTTACTTTTTAAAGATGCTACAAAATTTCATTCATTCAGTAATCAGCATTCGCAAAGGCAAATCTTTCATGCAGTGAGAGACATCTTCCTTTATTAAAGGAGCTTTTTAGAGTTCTTCCATGAGAGTTTTAGATTTCTGAGATCTGTGTTTAAAAATAATAGCACTACACTTCACTGCTTATTTTTACTTCTTAAAATATTCATAAAATCATAACCATCTAAAATTATCTACAGCAACTGTGTTTCCTTACGAAGGTATTCTGTGATGTATTACAGTGATACTTTAAGTTGCTTTAATTGCCATTGTTAGTATATATCTTGTCACTGAATAACATACTTAGCAACATGTAAAACCTGCATAACTTACCAGTATGTGTAAGTTAAAGCCACCTCTAGGTAGCCTTAAAGTATAATCCTCTATGGAGACAGATTTATTTTACTCTTATTTTATTCTATTTATTTATTTTACTCTGTCAATGGTACATGTATCTTATCACCCCATGGGACTTTGTTTATAATAGCTAATATTTATTGAGCCATAAGGTTTGTTGTGTGGCTGGCACTATGTTTAAAAAAAGAAAGTTTAACATAAATTATTGTAATTATTTACAATAGCCAAGATATGGAAGCAATCTAAGTGTGCATCGATAGATGAACGGATAATGGTGTGGCATATAAATACATTGGAATATTACCCAGTCATAAAAAATTAAATATTGTCATTTGCAACTACATGGATGGGTCTAGAGGGTATCACACTAAGTAAAATAAGTCAGACAGAGAAAGACAAATAGCAAATGATCTCACTTATATGTGGGACCTAAAAAACAAAACAAACAAACAAAATAAAATGAACGTAGACTTTTAGATAGAACAAAAGGGTGGCTGCCAGAGGGGAGAAGGGTGGGAGTCTGGGTCAATAGGTGAAGGGGATTAAGAGGTACAAACTTACAGTCATACAATAAATAAGCAATGGGGATGTAATATAGCATAAAGAATATGTTAAGTATATGCTTTGTATGGGGAGAGATGGTTATTAGACTTACCACAGTGACCATTTCATAATGTATGTAAATGTCAACTCACCGTGTAGTACACTTGAAACTAACATAACATTGTATGTCAAACGTATTTCTATAAAAGTAAAATAAAATAGTAAATAAAATAAATAAAAAAGGAACTTTAACATAAATTATCATGTTTAATCCTCTCAACAACTCCATGAGGCAGGTTCCAATTTAACTGCAATTTCTCAGATGAGGAAACTGAGGCTGCCAGAGATTAAATGACTTTCCCAAGATCACATGCATGTTAAGCTGTAAGAACTGAATTTGCACGACAGTCTGAAGCCAGAGCCCATGTTCTCAATGCTCACTTCTACTGACCATTCAACTTGGTCTACCCTGCACGAGAAATATTGATAGTTTTAGATTTGCCTATTTCACAATCCCAGATTATAATATCCCACAAGGGCTGGGGTATCTTATTCCACTTTGAGCCTCACCTATGCCTTGGCTTGGCATTTTGCATATAGCGAGTGCTTTTGAATTGCCAGAATGTGCATGCTATACAAAGACAAACTCTAATTATTTAGAGTTTTTAGTTTTCTTTCTTTGTAATGGCTCCAAGCACTAAACAAAAAATAATGCTACAGACAATAATTTCAGAGAAAGGAACAGAAACACACACATACACACACACCAGCACACAAGAGGGGGTGACGCGTGTGGCAGAGCCAGCAATACAGCAGGATTTTGAAGCCTTGTCCCTGAGCCTACCCTAGCTACCTTCATATCTAGAGTTCTGCATCATAAGATCTTATCTAAATGCATCACTGATTCTGCATAAAAAGGAATAAGCCTAAGTTATTGATTTCATCCACACTGGCATCTTGGTCTCCCATATGAACCAAGATTTCTGAAAGCCTTATCATTAGCCTTTCTATGGAGAGTCAGCATCATCGAAGTTAATCAGAAATGAAGAACACGTTCAGTTTTTCCAATCTTAGACGATAGAATTTGGTCCTTGGCAGTCCCAAGTCTGGAAACCATCTTTCCACGGATTGGCATTTAGAGTCACATTGGTAGAGAAGACTAACCTTCTGCTGTTCTCTGTAATGGCTGCACACAGGATACTGTCTTCATGCTTCCAATAGTGGACAGTAAGATCTCTGTGCAGCAGCTAATCCACAGCAGTAGACCCAGCATGGTTCCACATACTTTATAAGATACTGAATGAAAGATGACTTTAAGGAAAGGAATACAAATACCAGTAACACAAGAACATCCCACTACTGGCAAGAATGGAAAGAGGTGAGAGTCCTTCTTCACAGATATGGACCTAAAGCAGAAAGTCCATGACTTTATTTGGCAGGCTTTAAAATGTTTATTCTCATTGTAGGCATTTGTCTTTTCACATATTATCCTTTCCATAAAAAAGAAATATTACTTCCTGAAAGAAGGCTTCTGAAAATGAGTACATAATTATTCAAATGATGTAAATGGCAGATGGGGCATAGCAAGTAGAAGAGGTTCTTCTGTGAAGTTACATCTTCTAAACCACTTGTGGTTGGGAAGAGAAAAGTGCACTCAGAGCAAACACGGCAAAAGCAAGAGGCCTGAGTGGTCTGGTTCTCTACGAACGATTATAACATTAGCCAACAATTTATATGCTGGTTTTTAAAAAGGGAATATTTTTAAATGGGTATAAAATATTCATTAAATTATTTTAAAAATCACACTCTGCTGGTGTTTAATAGTTTCTTCAGTAAGTTATTCTCATTATGTTAAGAATATGTTTTAAATTATAGAAAAATGTTTTGTTTATTTTAATAAAATTAGTAACATTTGACATCTAGGAGGAGATATAATAACTTCACAAAAATTATACCATTTATTTTAGCACTAAATTATTTTTTTTAATAAATATATTTATTTATTTATGGCTGTGTTGGGTCTTCGTTTCTGTGCGAGGGCTTTCTCTAGTTGTGGCAAGCGGGGGCCACTCTTCATCGCAGTGCGCGGGCCTCTCACTGTCGCGGCCTCTCTTGCTGCGGAGCACAGGCTCCAGACGCGCAGGCTCAGTAGTTATGGCTCACGGGCCCAGTTGCTCTGCAGCATGTGGGATCTTCCCAGACCAGGGCTCAAACCCATGTCCCCTGCATTGGCAGGCAGATTCTCAACCACTGCGCCACCAGGGAAGCCCCAGCACTAAATTATTTTATTGGGAAATATATCCAAAGATACATCATTTATCTAAAAGACTAACAAGTTCTTTTCCATACTAAAAATCTATCATAACTCTCTCTCTGGCAAAGTTGACAAAATAAACTTGATAAGAGCAATTCAGCAGGCAGTGAAACCTTTACATTGGGAACAAGGATAAGGGGATGCCAATATGGTAATGACAAAAGATTCCACTGAGGTTGCCTATTTGTAAGATTTCCCACGTCAGTGTTTCTACAGAAAAGCTGAAGTTCATTTGGCAGGTAGAAGCCTCCTGGGAACCGTTTTGCATCAAGCAGTGTTACAAAAAATGTTGAGAAGATGGTAATAGCTGTCTTGAGCAAGATGGATAGCACTTTAGGATTCCTAGGCCAGACGCCTCTGCCTTCCAGTCTATTCATCCTTGCATGCTGGCCCGGAGAAGACTCACCTACACACTTACCCCAAAAAAGCAAGTAACCTTGATTTTTCAGAAGTCCACCTGACACTTGTGTTTATGCTCTACATATCACTAACGTCTCATCAATGTTGGCTCACAGACTTATTTTGTATTTACTCCTTCTTTTTAGATCTATATTCTTTTAAGTGGAAACCAATTTTTATTTTCATAGTTTAAAACTGTTTTCAAAATAATAGCAAATAACTCATATCCCAAAAGTTTTTTGCTAAGAAGTTTTAGAAATGAATGATAGGTTATGATTTATATCTTACCTGCATTGACACTTGAATATCTGGAAATGATAGGCAGTACCAAATTAAAATTTTTGTGACATACATGTGAAACCAATTAATGATGATTCCCCCAACATCAGTAATAATTCAGATGGCTTATATTGAAAACACCAAGAGGATTTAAAAGTATATCTTTAGGGAAGTCATCTAACCTCTTTAGATCTTAGCTTTCTCTTCTGCAAATGAAAAGACTGAATGATTTGATCTCTTTAAACCCTTAACAATCCCAAACACTTTGACAGAGAAGGAAGGAGGAGGACTTGAGCTACCAAGTGGGCAGGTAAAAAGGGAAGATTGGAAAGGTCACTGATGACAAAATTCATAATTTGGTGCTGAGACTTGGCCTGGCAAGCAGTGCTGAGAACTGGTAAATGTTCTGAGCTTATCTTCAAGATTAGGAGACGGAGTCAATCAAAAGGATTAATTTTTGTAAGTTTGAAGGCCCCTAAAGAGAGGCAGGAAATTCAACCCACTGATCTTGAGACCCCCTGTTGCCCTGTGATGGTATCTGTCTCAGATGAGGGGCCAACTCCGACCTTTTGTGAAGGAATCTTCCCTGCATGCTTCTCTCCTATAGCCAGACCTTTGAATTTCAGGAGAAAGGGGACCTCTGGCCTTAAATAGGCCATCTTGAGAGCCCAGCCACGGATTTCTGCAGCATGCAGCAACTTCTCACACAAAGAGTAAGCCCCTTGCCTAATGCCTCTTTGTACGTGGTGGAAGCAAACTTGGTTTGAAATTTTTACAAAAGGGTAAATGGGAATTTTACTTTTTCTTAATCCCTCTTATCCCTTTCAACTCATAATATGGAAGTAAAGAACGTGGAGTTTGTGAGGTTCACTCAGGGAGTAATAGAAGTACAGTAACACATCAATCCATTCATAGATATATTGGAGAAATTCGTATGACCTTTAATGCCTGGGAAGATTTTTGCCAAAGCCAAGGTCATCTAGAATTTCTCTCGTAAATGTCTTTCATAAAGGTAATCTTGTTCTCCCACCCCTTTCCTTAACCTGCCAGAGACTTTGCTATTTGGATCATCTTTCTCAAGTGTTTGGTGCTTCCTTCAATTTCCTAGAGAGGAAAGATGGATATTTCAATAAAAATTCATGTTCAGGGTATTTCTTCTTTAATATATTTTGGTGAATTCTAGATAAATTTCTCTCTCTCTTTTTAATATATTTATTACCCATGTCCCATCCTTTTTAATGAACAGAATTATTACATTATTATAAAAGAGAATTTTCAAAGTTTATTCTTCCATATTCTCCATTATTGGGAATAATTATCAAAATTTATTAAATGTTAAGGTTGGAAAAGGCATAACACATCATAAATTATAACAATTTTCAGAGGAAGAAACTGAAACTTGGAGAAGTTAACTGACATCTGAGATTGTTAATAAAAAACACTTGATCTTTTGACGCCTAGTCCAGTGCTGTTTCATTACAATAAAATGCCTTATTTTAGATGAAACTGTGGATTGCCAAAGCTAATAGGAAACTTGGAAATGAACTATGTCATGCTCCTCCTTTCCCAATAAGGACACTAAGGACTCCCCAGTGCCCTTCGGGTCCCCTTTTGTATTCACCTAGCAAGACCTACCTGACTGGAGGAGGAGGTATAGACCTTGAGTAGAAAATAACAGACATGTGAACGCAAGACAACCAAAGGAGAGCTGCTTCATCATCCATATTAGCCTTCACACCCCCAAAATGCATCTCTCCTTAGCGTACCTTCACTTTCAAAGGAGTATTTAATAACACTATGGGAATTCTGGCACAGTATAGATGAGTGGGGAAGAGATCTTTAAGGTAAGTGATGTCTTAAGATTCTTCACACCGTCTCATGGAAATCACACCTAGCTCCATCTCTGTGAAAGGCCTACCTGAGTACAACCACAACTGCTTTCCCAACCCTGAGCCATGCCAAAAATATTAAGACAATCAAAATCAATATTGTCAATGTGATTCGTGACTGCCTGTAGGTAAATGGCTAGAGACAAAACTGACATTTCATTCGGCCACAGTAATGCTTCCAAAGTGTAAATGATCTATAGTACACAACTGATTGCTATGCACAATACGAATCTACTGTTCTCATTCTTTCTTTTGTGGCTATAGTCACTTTCCTTCATTTGTTCAGACAAGGAATATACATTATTTATCCATACTCCACTAAGCTCAGTGCTAGGTCCTGGAGTACAATTTTGAATAAGACAGATATGATTCCTGACATATTTGTTACAAGGGGGAATTTCAGAATAAGAAAGCACATTAGAGGAGGACAAAACCACTGGGGATTCAAGGAAGACTTCCCTAAAGGAGCAACATTAAGCTGAAACTTTAAAAGAATTAATAGGAGTTAATGAGTCACTGAGCAGGAGGAAAAGTGTTTTAAGCAGATGGAACAGCATATGTAAGAGCCCAGAAACAAAAGGGAATGAGGTGTGGTTAAAGAACCAGAAAAGATCATAACAATTGGAACAGTAGGAGTGACAATGAAATACTCATGGATTATGACTAAGAAAAATATGTTTAAAAGAGGAAAGAACCTAGATGTGCAATTGGAATTGCTACATGAGTGGCCTATGCACAAATCCTGGTGCTCCCTGGGTAGCTGGGGTGCAGCCCATCCCCACTTCAACTGGTACCTGATGTGGAAGACTTGTCCTGGTTCAACCTCTTCTATCCCACCAGGTAGGCTTCCTCCTTGCTTCTTGCAGCAGGATCATTCATCCAGTCCTCTGAAGTGGATCTTCAGCCAATTGGATCAGGTCTGGCCACTTTGTACACACTGCAGGGACCCAGAAGAACAAACCACATTCATGCCACACCAAGCAGTCAGTTTGTGGGCTTCTCTTCTCTCTGCCTGACATTTCTCTCCAACTCTCCTCTCCCCCTCCCAAGTAGTCACAGAGATCAGATTAGCAGAAGTCTAAATAAGGATGAGATGCCAATCTTTGTTTCTTGCAGGCAGCTCCAATTTCTACAAGTAATTATATGGAAGGTCCCTCACTTAACGTGGATGAAGAATACTTCCCTTCCCCCTCCTATGGGAAGAAAAGGGGAATAAAAACCTCAACTCTCTCTCCTCCCCGGATTAACAAATGCCTCCACTTCCACAGGTCTCCACTCTCCCCTCAGCCGTTTCTCCTCTCTTCTCTATCTTCCTGTGCCACCCGCCCTCCACAAGTCTTCTGCTTATAAATTAGGAAAACGGGAAGATGAGTTATGCATACATAATCCATAGATGTGTAAGGAAAGCTCTGATTACAGATTTCTTCCCTATCACCATTTCCCATTGGTCTATTACCAAAAGGTGAATTCACCAAATGTAAATCCTTAAATCCTTAAACTCTGAAGCAGGCAACACTTGACAATAGGTGTTCCTTTAAAATCTCTTGCCTCAGGGACCACAGAGATCCATGCTCAACCATTTTAAAGCAATCTTGATTCCAGAAGATGTTGACCCATGGAATTAGTTTCCTTTTTAACTCCCCTTCTTCTGCCCCCTCATTTTCCTCTGATGTTTCCTGACGTTGATGTGTTTTCAGGATTCCAATTCTGGTATCCACGCCATTCTGCTCCTGGTGTCTTTTGTCCTGACACCCTGTAATTGAACTTAGCTTAACCCTCCAACTCCCCTCCTGCCTCCCAGGCAGTTGATCTTCTCTTTCCCTGATACTGGCCCCCAGGATATCTCTGATTTATATTCTAGCCTTGCAGATTCCCGGTATTAATCTTCAGAGTTAGGACACAAGAAACTCTCTGGAATTTCCAAAATCAAAGCATCATGTATAGTTCATAATATTTTATGTTTTTATTTTAAGTAAAAATGAATGACCATAATAATAAACAGAAAATCATTTTTCTGATAGAGGTTTTCTATTAAACTGTCACAGGATTTCTGGTAAAAAAGTTAATAATAAACTCATGATTTGTTAATATTATGAAGCTCTATATATATAAAATTCACTAACAGAAAAATGATCTCTACATGATATAAACATTTGAGAACATTAGAAGGAATCATCAGTACAAAAATGTCAACTAAAAATCATTTTAAAAGTTAAAAGACGATACCATAAAGATTTAATATTTAAAAGTTGTTACCCTTAAATGAAATTTTAAACACGCAAAGCATTAATGACCCTATCAAATAGTTTTGACCTTTGTTCCATGACAAATATTCCAGACGCAGAAAATCTTTCATTTTGCATTGTGCAGAATGCATCCAAAAGCACGTTCAAGCTGGGTGTTTGGGTGCAAATTACTTCATATGAACTAATTATTTTTAAATGATGAAAATATTTTGTCTGCTTGCTCTGATTTTGGTTTTGCCCCTGAAAGTGATATTGCTTTTGCTAATTTAGATTTTAGATTGGTTTTTGACTCGTCTGAGTATTGAACACGCTTCGTTTTTTCTTTGTATTTTTACTGTTAAAGTATTTACAAAGAACTGTAGCCTCCAGTGAATATTCAAACACTGAAAAACTCCAGAAACATTATTGGGTAGTATTCAAATAAAGTAATATTTGAATCACCTAGCAAAGTCAGCACTACGTGTAGACTCACACGTCACAATTTCCAATTTAAAGAGTTCTTTTCTTCCAAAACTTGTCTCATGGAACAGCACTCATAGGACTTGTATGAAATATACTAGGTGCATGAACTTATTAATATTTGTTTTATTTGCAAGAATGGCTGTGTTAGCAATACAGCAATAAACACACACTTATAACTGGGCAAAAACTAAAGCAAAATTGACTGAAGAAATGGTGACCACTTCTCTCCTCCTTATTCCAATTCAGTTTCTGGAGCCCTCACCTCCCTTGTCAGTATTTCCTGCTTTTGACTTACCATCAGCGGATTCCTTCAAACCAGGAACATCTTGATTATTAAGCTTTCGTTCTCATGGGAGAAATATAACGCTTTTTCTCGCTTTCTTGAATTCTTAACTGATTTTTTTTCTGAGGATTTGTCCCAGCAAAGCCCATTAAGAATTCCCAGGAGGGCTTCCCTGGTGGCGCAGTGGTTGGGAGTCCGCCTGCCGATGCAGGGGACTCGGGTTCATGCCCCGGTCCGGGAAAATCCCACATGCCGCAGAGCGGCTGGGCCCGTAAGCCATGGCCGCTGAGCCTGCGCGTCCGGAGCCTGTGCTCCGCAACGGGAGAGGCCACAACAGTGAGAGGCCCGAGTACCGCGGAAAAAAAAAAAGAATTCCCAGGAAATAAAAATAGAATTCGGGGGCTTCCCTGGTGGCGCAGTGGTTGAGAGTCCACCTGCCGATGCAGGGGACGTGGGTTCGTGCCCCGGTCCGGGAAGATCCCACATGCCGCGGAGCGGATGGGCCCGTGGGCCATGGCCGCTGAGCCTGCGCGTCCGGAGCCTGTGCTCCGCAACGGGAGAGGCCACAACAGTGAGAGGCCCGTGTACCGGGAAAAAAAAAAAAAAAATAGAATTTGGGTAATAAAATGAAGTCTAACCTTTTTTTTTCCTTTGTGCTGAGTCTAGCTGCACTTCCTCATAGGGGCCCGTGTGCAGAGGCCTCGCACCCGGCCCGTCAGACCAGAGTTCCTAGTGCGAAACGGCTGCGCCCGAAACCTCACCTTGCTGGACCGTGGGCAGGAGCGCTGTGCACTACACCTCCGTTTGAGGTGACGGACGGCCGTGAGCAGAGACGCCGGGCCCTGCACTGCGATCTGGAGCCCAAAGCAGCACAGCTGCGCTTGCGCAGACCAGTGAGAGCTCCGCCTCCTTTCCCTGCTGACCGGAACCCAATAATGCAGCCCTGCCCTCATTCTCTCGGAGAGACGGCGAGCGTATCTAGAGCTCTAGACCAGGCGCTCGCACCTCTCCATTCTTTGATCAAAGAGAAAAGCTTTCCTTTGCTTCTGAACTGAATTCAGTCTCCTTCTATTGGCAGAAGGACCCTTGTTGGGGCCCAGCTCGAAAGGGTCAGTAACATTCAGGATTTGAAAAAAGTAAATTTCCTGAGAACTATTGGAAAGGAATTCCTTCATGGAAATCAGGTCTCTTATAGGCCAACACCTGGCCGATGCATGTCAATGAGGTTTACATGATAAAATAAAATATGGAGTTTTGTTTTCTAGTAAATGGAATTTGCTAAGTAGAAATATAATCCAGTTTTGAACATGAAAACGTATACCTCCCAAACTTTTTCATGTCATAGAAAGTGTGTGGAACACATATTTGCAGTACACTGAGGTACCAGAAGAGGCTGCCCTCTGGTGTCTGTCACCCCAAGGCCATCCAGCCTTCCTGGGGATGGAGATCAAAATCTTAGCATGCCAGTCAGCCACCTCTGCCATGTGACCTGGGTGTCTGCCCTTGGAAGGGGGGTAGGGGCAGGGAAAAGGACCATACCAAGATAGGTAGGCCCCACAGGCTCAGAGCCAAGCTCTGGCCCTGAGAAAGGAATCAACAGCAAGACAAGAGGGAAAGGCAGTGATTTTAGAGAGTGATTCTGACATGAACTAGCCAGCTGCTTATTCACCCAGATGTATACTAGTTGGGTGTTAATGGATTGCAAAGGTTTTGGTTTGGTTTGGTTTTTTCTGTTTTTTATTTTTTTGCATGTAAACTCATTATATTGTTGTTAATAATTTATGTTGGCATACCATACTTGTATGTTCAACTGGCCAGTAGATGTAGGTCAGACTTAACTGCCAGAGGGGGGTCCTTGAGAAATAAATGAGTGTCCTGGACCCTGGGGTTATAGAAAGAGGTATCTGCAGGTATGTGTAAGAAGGGGAGGAGCTAGGGATTTCCCTGGTGGCAATGGTTAAGAATCCGCCTGCCATTTTCAGGGACACGGGTTCCATCCATGGTCCGGGAAGATCCCACACGCCGGGGAGGAACGAAGCCCATGCTCCACAACTACTGAACCTGCGCTCTAGAGCCCGCAAGCCACAACTACTGAAGCCCACGTGCCTAGAGCCTATGCTCTGCAACAAGAGAAGCCACCGCAATGAGAAGCCCGTGCACTGCAGCGAAAAGTAGCCCCCACTTGCCGCAACTAGAGAGAGCCCATGTGCGGCAACGAAGACCCAATGCAGCCAAAAATTAAAAAAAAAAGAAGGGGAGGAGCTGACCCATGGATTCTTTTCTCTTGACTCTGTTCCAACACTAAAGCTGTGGGAGCCCAAACTGATTTTGTTCCATTCCTGGGAACCTGAAGCTCAGAGAACAGTTCCTCGGGGTAATCAGAAGCTTCTGTTTGCCCATGAATTGCCTTAACCAACTGGTCATGTCAGCTCTTTGGCAGCACACACCTTTCACAGCCCAAAGTGTGCGTTGTGGAATTAAAGTCCCAAGAGCCCAGAGCAATTCCTCAGGAGATGGCCCACAAGCAGAGAAATCCAACTATTTGGCACCAACTTACACTCAGAAAGAAAATCGTTAGAACTAAGTTGCTATTTCTCTAACAAGTGGTTCTCAGCTCTGGCTGTACGTTAGAATTTCTGAGGAGTTCTAATGCTGATGCCTGGGCCCTATATCCCCCCACTTCTCAGAAATTCTGATTTAATTAGTTTGGGGTGACACCAGGGCATCACAATTCTTTTAAAGCACTCCAAGTGATTCTATTATACAGCCAAGAAAAGAACAGCCACTCGAATAGGGTCTTCACAAAAAGATGCTAGCCTTTCCTATTACCCAGGTAGCTACATATATAACAAGAATATTCTACTTCTTATTTGGTTCATATCAATGTATTTAAAAGAAGTACTACTATTACTCACATATTTAATACATGTCAACTTGTCTCACAGTCTCATAAAGATGCTTCCTCTTCCCTCAAGAAACGAACAATCTAAATAACAGCATTTGATCAATGGCAAATTGGGCTCAACAACAGGTTACAGAACAGGGGATGTCTAGATTAGATGTTAGAATTTCTGGGCAACAAGTTTTCTAAGATGCTGGAATTTATTACAAAAAGAACCCATGGAAACTTCTCTCCCAAAACTGTAGAAAATAGACTATGGACAATTTTTCTCATCAAGGTTTGAGGGCAGATCCACCTGAAGAACAAAGACATGAAGAGTTCAAATATGCAGCACTTCCTAAAATGATTTGGCCATGGAAGCTTCCTTTCCCCCAGAATACCCCAATAGCTGATCTGTGGATATTCAGAGAAAGGTGTCAAGTCTATAACTGTGGATAAATGTCCAGACATCCTTACTTCTCCAATTAAGAAATCTTCTCCCTTCAGATAGCAGAGCCTTGGAAGTTATGTGAAACACCAGGAATTGTTTAGAGATTAAACTTAAAATGACTAGTGCAATTTTGTGCAAAATCAGACCTCATCTCACACAAATTCAAGCAAGAACAGTTGACACAAGTTTAAGAAATATTTATAGAAGGAAACATAAAATTGAGAAAGTATAGCCTTATCACTTTTCTGCCTACATATTTATAGGAGAAAAGTCCAGTGGTTTATTGGGCATAAAAGCAGAGAGATGCTGGAAAGTTTAAGGTAGATGAAAGAGCTTTAGGAAAAATATATACAAAAGTTCTGAAATGGTAATACAGGTGTAAGGAATAAGGGACATACCAGAATTAGGCTGATACTACCTCAGAGGTATTTCTGGTTTTATACATTCATTGGAAAAAAAAAGAAAAAAACTTTAATGATATATTTAAGGAGAACTCAGTTTTACACAAATGATTTGTTGAGATGAAGATTTTCCAAGTCCTAAACATCAGTACTGTGGGGATAAGGTCAACCTGTAGATACTTTATATAACAGCATGGCCAGGAGAAGTAGGAGGAAGACTTGAGATATACAAAACATTAATACTTCATGTAAAAAAAGTTTGGATACTTTTTTTGGATACCAAGTAGAGTCTACAAAGAGGATGAGGAAAGACAGAAGCAGGCAGTCAGTCTAGGGCCATAGGTTTTAGTCAGAAGGGAATGTGCTAGGGAGGCTAAGGCTGAAATACACTCAAGTCCCAGACTCAACAATCCTGACTCTCCTCAGTAACCAAAGTACCAAGAGCAATCTCAGATTTGATGCACAATATTACCTTGGAGTTGCAGAAAAAGATAGGAAAGTTATGAAAATTGGAAACTTTCTGCCTCAAACATGAATTTACTAAAAGTCTACTTACGAACTTTGGTACTAAAGAGAAGAATCACTGCTGATTGAAATAACTGAATTATTTTACATCATGGATGAAAATTCTCATTAAACCACCCCTTTAGTATGTTTGTTACACAGTCAAGCTACTAATACCCTTTTCTGGTATACAGAATTGTGATGAAAGGCAAAAACTCAAGATATTTGGACTTAATATAATTTTCCTCAATTACTGGAAATATCTGCAGAGTTAAGTGGAAACTGGAAATCAGCATGTGTCAGATCTATTTCTGAAGCTGAAAGAGCCACTGAAATTTGGGTTTCTTAAGGTCCTAATCTACAAAATTGTAATAACAACATAGGCCTCCCTCTTACACTGCCTGGGAGAGTGAAAATTAATGAGTTATGTCTATAGTACTCTACAAGGTTTTAAAAAATATTTCTTAAAAATTAAGATTATCATACTGAGTAAAGTAAGTCAAACACAGAAAGACAAGTATTATATGGTATCACTTATATGAGGAATCTAAAAAATAGCACAAATAAACTTACTTGCAAAACAGAAACAGTCTCACAGACATAGAAAACAAACTTATGGTTACCAAAAGGGAAAGGGGTGGGGGAGGGATAAATTAGGAGTATGAGATTAACAGATACACAACACTGTATATAAAAAAGATGAACAACGAGGATTTACTGTATAGCACAGAGAACTATAGGCAATATCTTGTAATAACCTATAAAGGAAACTAATCTGAAAAATATACATATATATGTATAACTGAATCACTTTGCTGTATACTTGAAACTAATACAATATTGTAAATCAACTATACTTCAATAACAAAATTAAAGCATCACCAAATTTTAAGAGCAAAATACAATGATTCTCTTCTATCAAACTAAAAACAAAATTCTCCCAAGATATATACAAACCCATGCCAATATACATATCTTTACTTGTTGAAAGACACTAGGAAGAGGAAAAGGAAAGATAACTTTCCTTCCAGAAACTCCTCTCCAAAGTTTAGCAGTGGGGATGGTCAGTTCAGTTATGGAAGCTTTAATAAAACGAGGTATCTTGATATTCTAATCATCACCCTATCAATCTATCTGAAAGGATATGGAACTACTGAACTCAGAATTTCAGAGGGTATGGGTCTTTTTGCTCATCTAGTTCAAACCTACCTTGACAAATAAGAAATATAAGGGTACTACAGAGGACCCAAGGCAACAATAAATGGGAGAAATCAGTTTAATCCAATCCTCTTTCTCTTTCCTCAAATAACCTTCTCATAGCTCTGATAGAACTAGGATTATCAAAATACACAGAATATTTTAGAGTAAAGTAAGCCAATGTTGTAAATCCCTCATTGCAAATTTCCTTCACAAACATTTGCCTGAAGAATTATGCTAGAGAAAAGTTACATTAGGAGACTAGAAAAGCACTGGTGTCACACTTCTAAATGACATTATGTTAAAACGTGCCCTTCAATTTTATTCTGTCCAGCATTAATTTTTATGGCACTTTTCATCTAAGGGGTAAAAGTTTTCAATATTGTATATTTTAGCTTTATGACACCACACATCAGTATCATGCTCCCACTTCTTTAAAACAACGAAATATGCTTATTCATCTTTCCATCGTAAGTCCAAGAAAGTGGTTTACACAAATAGGTAATAAACATAATCTTTGAAACAACTATTATTAGTGAACATTTGTGTTCATGTGAGTTCTCCAGAAGCAGACACCAAGATGCAAGGATTTTATTAGGAGAAACATCTGTGAGAGAACATGAGGAGGGAGTCAGGAAAGGCCGGGAGGGCCTTCAGACCACAGTGCAAGTGAAAGAGAAGGAAGCAAGGTTGCGTGGAAGAGTCCTAGACAGCCCTGCTGCATAATGAAGGCTCAACAAGGCCAAGGCCATCAAGGTGTCCTTGAGACAAAGCAACCATGCTGAGGAGGCTCCTGTCTTCCAGGAATGAACCTTTCTTACTCTTCCCTGATGCATCCAGTCATTGGCTAGGAGCAGCCTACACATGGCCTCGTTGCCAGTGCTTTGGTGTATTCGAGATCGCAGAAGCGGGTGTTCCTGGTTCGTCATGCTCCCTGTAACTGGATGTCTGCAAGTCACCTTCCTGTGGCCGCTATGGCACCCATCATGCACGAGGCCTTGGATCAAGTAGTTTATATACACATATCCTTCTGCATCACAGCAACCTTGTAAGGTAGTATAATCACCCCAGCTTCACCCCTGAAGAAATTTATATTCAGAGAGTTTCACTAATTTTCCTCCCAAATAAGAGTTAGTGTGGAGCGGATACAGGATTCAACTCCAGGTCTATCTGGATCCAAAGCTTATGTATTTATTAAATGAATGAATTAATGTGTAAATAAATTAAGGGGAGTGGCCTAGATGTATGGGAGGCTTAAAAGACAAGTGCATATAGACATTTAAAGTTGACACACCAAAAAGTAAACCATAATGTCACTCAGCTAGTAGGTAATCAAAATATATTTAAAAAAATAGATTTCCCACACGATTTTTCCCTCTACTAAGTTCTACTCTTTTTGTGTAGTTTGAGTTTTTATTATACCTATATATACGTATTTTATGAGGGAAAGTGAAGTTCTACCTCACAAGAAGCTCAACTTTGCTCACGGTTGCAGTCCTACTTATAAAGCCAAATAATTAAAATTATATGCAAAGTACCACAATGTTCATTGCAGCATTATTTACAATAGCCAGGACATGGAAGCAACCTAAGGGACCATCGCCAGATGAATGGATAAAGAAGATGTGACATATATATACAATGGAATATTACTCAGCCATGAAAAGAAACGAAATGAGTTATTTGTAGTGAGGTGGATGGACCTAGATTTTTGTCATACAGAATGAAGTAAGTCAGAAAGAGAAAAACAAATACTGTATGCTAACACATATATATGGAATCTAAAACAAACAAAAAAAAATGGTTCTGAAGAACCTAGTGGCAGGACAGGAATAAAGCCACAGATGTAGAGAATGGACTTGAGCACACCGGGAGGGGGAAGGGTAAGCTGGGGTGAAGTGAGAGAGTGGCATGGACATATATACACTGCCAAATGTAAAATAGATAGCTAGTGGGAAGCAGCCACATAGCACAGGGAGATCAGCTCAGTGCTTTGTGACCACCTAGGGGGGTGGGATAGGGAGGGTGGGAGGGAGATGCAAGAGGGAGGGGATATGGGCATATATGAATATGTATAGCTGATTCACTTTGTTATACAGCAGAAACTAACACACCATTGTAAAGCAATTATACTCCAATAAAGATGTTTTTAAAAATTTAAAAAAAGATTATATGCAAATTCACCTGTGTACTTCAAGAGAGGAAGAGTTCCTTACACTATGACCTATATTTGTTCAGCTCCATGGAAACCATTTCATTCCATTATCCACACACAATTTACATAAAACGAAGGGGAAAAAGGGAAGAGATGTGAAGTGTCACAACCTGAAAGGAACCAGTAGGACAGCATTCATTACTGAGAAGTGGAGGGGGACCCGGAGGTATTTACTGAGCTGTGCCTGTTAAAGACCTATCCATTTGTAATTGTGACTGTCTCTAATAGCATGAGATAGAGTGAAAAGAAAAATCCATACTCTCCCATTCCACAACAGGCATCTGGACAATTCAGATATCCTTGATCAAGCTGCTGAAACTTGTTTACACAAAAACAAGTGGTGTTGAACTGCAAGATAATAATAACAATAATAACGATACACACACACACACACACACACACACACACACCAAAAAAAGCACATCATTTAAATGTTACTTATTCGACCAAAAGAAAATAGAAAAGGAAGGAATAATCCAAATGACTGAGTCCTCAATCCTACTACTGCTTGAAATACTGTAATTGAAGGAAAGTCATAAAATATTGCTTGAAGTATATAGTTACTTGCTTCAATTGTTCACTTCCTTATGCCATAGAAATCTGGCCATCCCACAAATAGACTGCCAACCGTGTGCTCAGGAAGGTAAGCCTAGGCTGCCACCCCCCATATTTGATTGTTCCATAAATACTGATTGCATAACATCTTCTCTTTAAAAAGAAGTGGTTCTTTGAACATTATTTTTCCATGGAGCTTACTGTTGTGAAGCATGAATAAGTTCTATGCCTCTTTCTGCCCAAGAAAAATGGTTCTTGCAGTGGAAAAATAAAGAACACGTATACTGACCTTGAGAATGTTTGCTCTGTATGTGTATTCCACTTGAAGTAAAATGGTCCTGGATTTGGGTATCACTGAGCTGAGAAACAGGCACACTGTGCCCTTAGAGTAAAGCTGATTTAGCACTGACACTTCCCTATTTGCCAAACCAAAGCTGTTGCACAAATCACTCACTCTATAAAGGGGAAAGCAGAAAAAAACTGCTTTGTCCAGTTTTTCTGCCTCAGGGCTGAATCAGATACACCTCAGCTTCAACTATAAACCTCTCCCGGGATGTGAACTCCTAACCGTAACATCAGCAACCTTGTCTGGGACAAGTACATTTTCAAGGTGTGACAGCTTGAGGCAACTCTTCCAACCCATTTACCAAAAAGCATAGTGAATTACATACTTCACGTAAATTGACTTAGAAAAGGATTCCTTTCCTGGCTATACTTCTAGTTTTGTGTGGTTAGGAAATTTAGTGGGTAAGAAGGTGCAAACTCTGTTGAAGTGTTAATGATTGTTGTCTTTTCTAAATGACCTCCATAAGCACCTGTTTTCTAAATTAACAGGGAGTAAAGGTTGTATGTGTCTCTAAACATTTTCTAGTTTTTGGATTAACAGATTTTTAAATGCCTATATGGCAGTTAACCAAAACTATAATTTATTCTAACTGGTAGAAAAATTATCTGATTATAATCTGAATATCATGTACTACTTTCATCACTGTTAATTCTCCTGGAAATACAATGACCATCTCAGCTGTAGTTTTCATTTTGAATGATGGCAGCCATCCTACTAAAGCAAAGAATGTTCTGTTTTTCTTCTTAAAAATGAATTTAAATAGTTACTATAGCAATAAAATGCAATTGTGGTTGAGGGCAAATAATAAGAAAACTTGCCAACTAAACTGATAAACAATGAAGATTTCTACCAAAATGACATCAGTTCCAAATGAAACTCTATAACCAACGGTTTCATAAAGTATTTCAAAGCAGAAATATGACAACCATGGCACATAAATGAGGAGAGCCAATAGTCCCAGTCAACTTATTTTGTTTTCCTGATTTCACGGTGGGTCAGTTAATCTCCTAAGGACATTTAGGAAGTATTCTTCTCTCCCATTTCAACAAGAAAGGACAACTTCGATGCCAAGCTAAGGGGCTTTCAATTACACTCAGTGTGTAACAAAGGCCTAACAATAATTTAGGGATCAAATTTGATGAGAGTAAAAAAATAAATTGAAAGGAAAAGCATACAGAGGGCAGAAAGATTATTTAGCTAACCAGTAGAATAGTGCCAATTAATTAATTATGAAAGCACTGAGAGTTGAAGAGGGTGATGGGAGAGAGGCAGTGAAACTGCTGAGAACTTAGCAAGTGATTGCATATAGAAAGTGAGGGAGTCAGGAATATAAGAAAGTTTGGGGAGATAGAGAAGAAATTTCATTTTTGTTGGAATATGCTGCTTTTAGAGATTTGCAGCGGGCAGTTGACAGCATAGAGCAGAACCTCCAGTAAGATATAAAGCTTGGCGACACCACCATCACTAATTATCCACCTTGAGTGTACCTAATATTGCCAATATGAAGAAGTAAGGAGACTCATGACGATCAAGGACTGAACCTTGGAAAACACCTGCTTTTGGAAGGTTAGAAGGGGAAAATGTCTGAAACAAAATGGTTAACAGGTGTGTGAAAAACCCAGGATGACACCATATAGAACTTTATTTGCAAAAGAGTAAAGAATTATTGAGTGATGAGGTACTGGAGGTTGCAAACTTCAAGAAGGGAGTGAGAAAAAAGGCAAAGTAGTTTGAAAAAGTTTGGGGGAAGTTCTCTGAAAACAGAAGTTAAAAGTGTCAGTGTCCTTACAGATGCACTAAATATGGCATTGAAGGTACAAATAAAGGCGGGGAGAGGAGAACATTTGTTCCTCAGAACCAAGAAAGAGAAGGAAAGTTTAGACAAATTTCAAGGGTGTAAAACTGAGGGAGCTGGAGATGGAATATCTAAGGTAATCGCAGAGGAAGTAGAGTTGGGGAAAGCAGAGAGCATAGGCTGCGGTCTTGAAAGAGATGAGAAGATTTGGAACATGCATTACAGGAAATGGGGATACTATAAACAACCACTTCAAGTCTGCGCTTTCTTTCATATATTCCCACTATTAGGAAGACATTTTCCCCCATGTGTTTCCTTCGTTCATTTACGATCCTGGTTTGCTTTCAGAATCATTGAATCTGGGGTAATAAGCTAACCCACTGAAATTTATACTCTGTAACTACAGACTAACTTATGTCTATTCTTCTACAAATTAAGAAATGGAAAACTCTAACCAGTTACTACATTTTAAAGTAAAGGAGAAAAATTAAGATCTTCATTTCTTGCTTTATTTAAACACACTACCGGGGAATCAGGGAAATACATGCTGACTCCTAAGAGAACAGGTGCCCTGGCAAATTACATTCGGCCCCTTCAAATTACTTCTGTCATGTCAGACTATTGTAATACAATATATACCATTGTTTTCTTGCCCTAAATTGTCACATCCTGTTGCTCTGCATGAGTCTGTAAGTGCCAGGTTACGCCCTAAAGAGGGATGTTTTCCAATGGTGAGTCTGTGGCACAGTTTCTTAATAAGAATCTTAGTTCCAGATGAAAAAGCAGATCTGGGAAGTAGGCTTCTAGAGCATGCAAATTGCCAAAAAGAACATTTTAAGCTAAATATGGAATAGAGGTGGATTTTGAAGTTCCAGCACATGATTATATGTGCATGTGTGACATGAAATCTTTCTTTGGAAATGTACAATGAAATCACTTTAGCTAGAATTTAAGTTTTTAGTATTAAAAAGACACCGAATGTTTAGTTAAAAGTGTATTCTATTACCTACCTGACAAAAACACCCAGAATGACAAGATTCCATTAAAGCCAAAAGAAAAATTTTTTCTGGACAGGAATAAGGAGAAGTCTTGTTCCAAGTAACCTAATTGGAAAGCACAGGAGCTACACTAAAAAGCCCTCAGGATAGTCAGCGCTAGCCAACACCTCTTTTCTCAAAGGAACCAACTTCCTGGAATGATTACAAGAGCCAGAATGGAGATATTAGTTTAACTCAATTTCAAGTCATAATATGTGTGCCATATTCATACTAGGAAGGTAGAAAGGAATACTGAAGAATGATCTATCTGACTCAGTCCTGCCTTCATGAATAGCTAAACATACCATCAAGGAGACACTCTCTCTTCTCCTTTCCCCTCCCCCATCTCCACCTCCTCCTCTTCTTTCTTTCTTTCTTCTTCTTCCTCCTCCTCCTCCTCCTCCACCTCCT